>NC_073739.1:22105223-22382723 GCF_023634155.1 Falco peregrinus
CCTCTGAGGTCTCCTGTTAGAAGGTTTTATATTAAGAAGTGGGTTCAAAACCACCAAGTTTCGGAGTCCTACCTGAACAAACCACTAGCTCTTGTTTTCTCTTGTTATCTGGTGGGTTAAATACTATACTTTTTCAAAATCCTGAAGGACATACTCCCTTAAAAGAAAAGAATACACAAGAATAAAAATAACTGACAGAACCCCCACTCTTAAAAAGATAATTTCCTCTTATTTATAACTTTCTAACTAGCAATAAAGTGTTCAAACTCTGGAAAAATCAGAAAAGACCTGTTTTCCAGCTTTCCAAAACAAGCCCCAGTATTATAGAATTTCATATGTTGAGGCCACCAGTCAAAATAACCTTCTTAGCCCATTTTGGTCAAATTCCCAATAAAAATCAAGACTTCTTATGCTTTCTTTCTCCAAGCCAGTCATTTTGGAATCTGTCAGTGACAGACGCTGTAGCCATCCTTCAGCCCTAGTTAAATACTGTTAGTGACACAGCTTTAACATATAACCTATTCAATAGCAATGCATTGAAAGTTCTTCCAAACTATTGTCTGCTAATGAAACAGCAGCTCTTCTATATTAAGTTATATTATATTATGGTGGTGCTTCACCTCTTCACAATGTAGTTCACTGAGAGACCAAGGATGCTGCCAACCCCTTGCCCTTTAATCAAATCTGAATACTCAAATGTTTTATCTGGTCAAACTATTTATCAGTTTGGCCTTGCACATGGTCTTACTTTAACTCCTGTGTGGTTTCTGTAAAGTCTGACAGGACATCTTGGTGTGGTTATGGCTCATATGTGTGCTGAAGGAATTATTGCAGTATTATAACACGTATTGTCAACTGGGAACTAGCAAACCAACTAAAATAAAATAACTGTAATCCTGCACCTTCATTAAAATTCGGTTCAAAGTGTGACTATTAAAGAGGAGGAAGTATGGCCTTGCAGCTAACGCCACAGCTATATGCTGGAGGCTTCAGTTCCTGGTAGTCTCAAAGATTTTTTGCTTGATCTGGAGCTGTGTCTCTTAGAGCCATGAGATTGGAAGCACTTGCTGATAGAGCATCTAGCCACATTTGCAGAGATTTCTCAAAAAGTCTTTATAGTAATTGACGTTCAGTGTTGTGCAAGCATGAAAGCTAGCATTTTTAGAAACTTCAGCGCATATGTATCTGTGCCTCCCCTCCAGATGCCTGTATGCCTTGGAAACACTGAAAGTTCTCACCAGTTTTCAGCTGTAAACTAGGGATAACATTGCCAAATCTACTTCACTGCAGGTTTTAGAAGACAATTTTACCTGAGTGCCACCCTGATGGTCAGGGTGGCTTATGGTTTTATGTCATAATAAATGGCTGCTCTGCACAGCCATCCTCTAGCAAAAGTAGGAAAGATCTCAGTACAAAGCAGTTAGCTTTTTCATCATTCTGTCTCAGAAACACTTGGCACTATTTTTGTGAGATTTGCTGTAAAAGGAGAGAGATGGCTAGGAAAGACTTTTTTTTTCCTTTTATTTTTAATACTATTTCCTTTCCTACTTCAGATACAAAGGTAGAAAGATCAAATGCATTACTAATAAAGCATATTTCTCCCTCATGACCCCCTCCCCAGAATTCCCACCAGTGGAGATCCTGGATTAACTGTTTTTATAGAAGTCCAAAATCCACAAGCCCATAAAGCAAATGGTTCAAATACATTTATTACTATACTGTTTGCAGAATATTAGGTTGTTACAGAAATTTCTATATGCCAGGGGACCATTGAGTAAAGGGGATCCATGCGCCACATGAGAGAAACAGCGCTTTGCTGCACTGCAGAATCATGCTAATAGGACTGCCATGGAGGTAGCTGTTAAAGACTAATGAATGAAGCTGGGAAAAAGAATGATCATATTACCTCCCAAAAGGTCTGAAAGGGATATCAAAGGCACCCGAGCCAATGGTGTGGATTGACTGAAAAAGCAGAAATCAAAACACAGCTCAAAAGGCACTTTCAGTGTTGGACCTTTCTTTAGGGTTTGTCAAAGAACTGAAGGATGAATAAGGATATGGACATTGAATGAAAGCAAAATAGCAATTTTAAAGAAAAATGTCTAGTCTTTACTTAATTTTGTTTTGAAATTATAAAAGTGAAAACTTCAGTAATTTTTCCCTGTTGGGCAAGTAGACACAATTACTTTATTATATATCCAATGAAATGCTTTTTGCAATGAAAGCAACTTCATTAACATTAGTGAAGAGAAACAGCATCAGAAGTAGCAGTGTCTGATGAATATTGCAATATAACTTAGGACATTTTTTTTCAAAACAATGAATTGTTATAAATTTATTACATAAGATGGAAACACTCTAAAATTCTTAAGGAAAATCAGCAGAGTTCTAAAACAATCTCTTTTTATTTTTTCAAGAGGAATCTGCAGTTCTGTAGTAAAAGCAACGTAATCAGCACATTCCCCTGTTCTATTTTGTACCTAAGGCACAGTGTTCAAAACCAAATTCAACTTCTAATTCCACGCTAGAAGTATGGTTTCCACTAAAGGCAACTCTCTCAATTAATTTCACTTAGCAGAAAGTGGCACCTGGATACAGATTTTAATTTCTGCTGACTCCAGAGCCTGTCATAAAACTCACATCCAGGCAAGATCCTGAAACCCCATCTCTTTCTGGATGATCTTCTTTCTCGAATGAAGATCTGTTGTGTTCAGACGCAAGAGCTGCTTGGTATACTGAGTAACTTCTGACAAGATTATGGAAGGCTATATACCAAACTGGTAGCTGGTCGGTTCAAAACTTGAGTGAAGGTGAGCTGGGTAACTTTTCTACAGCTATTATTCTGGAACTGGAAGTTCTTCAGCTTTAGCACACCTTTTGATAACGAGACAAAAAGCAAACAGCACCATGGTTTTTCCCAGTTGTAAATCCTGATTGTGATTTCACAGCAAGATAAAGCAAAAATAAGTCTGATCTACATTTACAAACATTAAAAATAGGCATGTATAGATTTGAAAAAGGTTCTGTAAAGCTTTCATCTACTAATAACTGGTTTCTGTATTTGGCACTCATGACCTGAGCTCTGTATTACATTAGCAACTGCTATGTTAGTGTGTAATTCTATGTTTTCATACTCTTGAAAAATCTTTCTGTCCATATTCAAGCACAAGTCTGGGGTGGCTTTTTATTTAAAAAGGTAAGATCATCTGTCTTGGAAAACATACTATATTGTTTTACTTTTGTTAACTGTATTTGAATATCTGTCTTACACAGTACCTTGCAGGCTATGAATATTCAAGAAATTGTCTCCAGCTAAGCAATTTCAATTTATCTGTCTCTCATGTCATAATCAGAAAAATGGTTTGCATTTTACATAAAATGGACAGAGTCCCAGAAATCCATTGCTTGCCAGAATTTAAACTTCCTACTGTTCAGAGAAGAAATCATGCAGGATTTACTACCAATGCTACAATCAGGTTGCAATAAATGTTACTTTGAATTAGATGTGCTTTAATTTACCATGACTTTTGCATCTCTAGGCACCCTGTTGGAGTTCTGCTGTTAATATTAAGTGAAGCACATAGTTCTTTTGTTACTCATTAATGGCCCTATTCAACAGAAATTGAATTTCCACAGCTGCCAAGCACTGCAAGCTCCTAAGGCTGTGTAACACAGAGACTGATCCTGATGTAACTGTTAGAATTTGCTTCTCATACAGTGAGAACTTTCTCCAGGACTGCCATACAATCTCAGATGGTCTTCCACAGTTCACTCATTTAGATCTAAGGAGAAGAACCATGTCCAGGCAATGGACTGGACTGTTTCTGGAAGTGTTAACACACCTCTCCATTTCAAAAGGTATCCTCTGAACATTACAGTCCTGTCCAGGTATTTCAAGTCATAAGTGTCCTACCAATCTGGCATGAAAATATTTCATTAAACTCTATGAAAGCTGATGAAAGCACACTTCTTTATGGAGCTGATAACAGGTAATAGGAAAGCATGCATTTTCAATGCTTTCACTCTTCCATTTTGTCAAAGGATATCCAAATTTGGTTCTTATTGTTTCCACAATATGTCTCTGAGAATGCAGGATTCCTACTTTACTAGGAAGTCTCCTGAACTCAGGAAAAGCTGAAGACATTCCCACAGCTACTTCATTTCCATAGCCGTTATATGTTAGATGATTAATGTGGGGTCACAGAACCAAAACTTGTTTCTGTACACTAGGATTTCTGATGATGTGACTTCTGCTAAATATAGGAGCTTGAGGTAAATTCATTAGTAATTTCTCCTATGTTTCTCCTGAAACATAATCTTGACTAAAATTATTAAAACTTCAAAGAAAGCATTTTAATATAGCACTTGTCAAAAACTTGGCATTTCTGTAGATGTAGCTCTTCATGTCTTCTCTTACTTTGTCAGTCAACCAGCTTATGCTGGGGTTGAGGAAAGGCATTGAACACCAGCTGAGCATCATAATTTATGGAGATGGAATACTATGGTAAAAGCAGTGCCACCAAGAAAGACTTTCCAGCCTCTGCAACCTGTTTGCTGCCTGAAAAGATATCATGAACCTATACCCAGACAATTCTCAACCTGTCATCTGCAGACATTTTACAGGCCCTGTCTCCCACAAGGACAGAGGACTTACACTGGAAGTGGCTTATTTCCACGCTCATAATTAGGAAAGAAAAGCTCAGGTTTTTTTTTTCTTAAAATACCAGGGTCTCTATCATCAAAAGGGCATGCAGTATTCCCGTTTATCTCTGCAATGAGAAATTGATTGGATTTATACAGTTTTTACCCCGTTGCTACTCTGATTTTCTTTTTACTGCAGCTTATAGCTGCGACATTCCAATGACTTTCTAAATGCAGGCCAGGAATGTACGCTTAGATCATTACAGCATGAAAATTAGTATTTATAGATTAAAACCTGAAAGTTATAAAATGTAATAAACTAAACTAAACACAAGATAAATACAGCAGAGGAGTTGATTCTTTGCCAGCATGAAAATTCATTATATTCAGTGGGACTTCTTGTAAACTCCAGGACTAATCTCCTGTATTTCCAGAATCTACACTGATGTTAGTCTGCAGATCATAGAAAGCATGACTTTAGAAATGGTCTTTGTAATTAACATGAATAAAAGGCTAGCAGCACTGAGTACACTTTTTCTATTCAAGTATGAGAAAAATCAATATAATTTGACAGAAATTGCTACTAAGCTTCATGTTAACGGAATATGTATTTTTATTTTTTTAAAGTGGTATTTTGACCTTTCTTGGGTAAGCTCCACATAGCATAGTCTTTTATACTAATCATAGTTTAACCAAGTCAGTGAATTCAGCAGTAGGAAAATAAAGAGTGGACTACCTACCGTCATGTGTTGCAGACAGGGAATCTTTTGTGAGCACCTGAACACATACATAACTTTGCCATTTTCATGACATTTTATCATGCAGCACCTGGTACAATATAGTCTCAATTATATATGTCCCTAAAGATAGCACTATTGCTATTGATAAAAAAATGTTCATGCTTCCCATTCCCACTCTCAGATGGGGTCATATAACACGCTGCACTGTACACTGTCCTGCTGGTTTTTATATTGGAATGTAGCATCATGGAATATCTAAAGTCAGAAGAGATCCATAAGGTCATCAAGTCCAACTCCCTGCTCTTCACAGGACTGCCTAAAACTAAACCGTATGACCAAGAGCATCATCCAGCTCCTTGAACTCCAACAGGCTTGGTGCTGTAACCACTTCTCTGGGGTGCCTGCTCCAGTGACTGACTGCCCTCTCAAGGAAGAACCTCTCTCTGTAAGGCTTCTCTACCCTCAAGTGAGTCCACAGCTCCTACTAATTTAGTATAATGTTACTTAATATACATTTGACTCCTGCATCCAGGCAATTTATAAAAACATTAAAGAGCACTGGCCCTAAAACTGAGCCCTGCAGAACTACGATTGACTCTTGATTTTTCCATCCATTTTTATTTTCTCTTGTATTTCTATCTAGGTTTCTGTCTTTATTTTTTGGAAAAAAAAAAAAAATTAAGCATTTGTGAAACATTTTAAAATTAAAGACAAACTTGTGTAAGATAGTTCTAGTTGCAAATAATTCTGAATCTTTGGGATGAAATTTCAAGAAAAGGCAATTAAATGCTCAAAAAATAGTCACTATTCTACACAAAGACCTGTTCAAATTAGCAGTCCACTGGCACTGCCTGGTGGGTATGCAGAGAAACTGTTTTACAGGATAGAAAGAAAGAAGGACAAAGAAGTTTTAGTTCATGCTTCTGTATCAAACAATGTTCAAATATACCTGACAAATGTGTCTCTAAAAATGACCTGAAAGACAGCCAGCGATGGAAAATCCATACTATCCCCCAAGTAAAGTATTCCAGTGTTTCACTGTCCTTACCATTGTAAAGGTATGTTGCTGATTTCTAGCTTGACTTTTCTTCCTTCTTGCCATCTGAGCTCATCAGCACTCTCCTCTACACAGAAGCGAGAAAAATTCATTCCCCTCCTTTCATCAAGCAGATTTGTAATTATATAAATAATTAATTCTCTGTGCTTTCCTAACCTTTTCCTTAAGATAAACATTTACAGGCACTTGAACTTTTTCTCACAGGTCACATTTGCTAGTTCTTCTCAGGATCTCAGTTTATCTATGACTCTCCTTAAGCACCCAAAACCAGATGTTTCTCTGGTTAAGGGTTCAGATGTGCTACTTGAGAAGCCCATTCATGTTTCTCTTGGTATGAGTTAATACCCAACACTTCCTTTAGGGCGCCTTCCCTGTACTTGTGGAGTTCCTATGTTAATGTGTTAGATTGTCCTCTCTTGAGTGTCATCTTAGTTCCTGACCACCTTCATAAACTTTTTCACCTACAGTTAATCACCTCCAAATGTGAATGAGAAGAATTTTTCATTTTCATTAAAATCTGAACAGTCTTAGACCCCTTAAGGAAGCACAATATATATACATCCCCATTTCAACAGTGAATTTGTGGTAACAGATTCTATATATATTGCTACTTATTATGGCAATATTTTCAGTCAAGATGATGTTTTTATAGCATCCCTTTTAGGCCACCCCATTAACCAGTGTCAAAAGCTGGTGGTATGTACTGTATCTTCCCTATCCAAACTGCTCATCACTTTGCTGTAATTTTTTTTCAACTTGTTGTGTTCTCAATAAACCCAGGTTACTTACTACTCTTTCCCCTGTTATTTCTCAAATGCTCAGAATTCTGGGAACAGAAGTAGCTTGTTGGTCTGTACTTCCTGGATCTCTTCTCTCCTCTCCCTGTTTCTATGTAAAAATTAACTTTAGGCACTACTTTTTGCCATTTTCTAGCACTCCTGTTCCACAGCTGTCCTTCACCATTTCCCAAAGGCAACTTCCAGCCATTCTGGAATTGCTTCAGCCAGGTCACTAAGCACAGTATTATGAAGTTTATCAGACCAGACAATTTGAAAACAACTAATTTATATAAGTGCTCTCTAATCTGTTATTTCTGCAGTTCAGATTGAACCTTTTGTCATTGGTATTAACTGTGTTAACCATCTGCTCCTGACTGACCGTTTTGTGAAGACTAAATGCAACAAGGCCTGGATATCATTTGATGGTTTTCAGCTTGGGAAAGGAAATGGTTTCCTTTTTCCTTCAGCTTCCTTTTACTAATAATAGACTTAAGGAACTCACTATTAACTTATTTTCAAATGGTTTTTATTTACCCTTGATACTTCCTGCTATTTAACCTCATTTTGTGCCTTGACTTTCGGATTTTGTTACTACATATTCACATTATACTTCTCTTCCATCAGACTATCACCTAAATAACCAAGTTTACATTTTGTGTTCAGTCCTTTCGTGAAGTCAGTAAAGCTGCCTTGACTTGGCCTTATTTGCTATACCTATCTGTCCTGTGGCAGCTTTCTGTAGCTTCTTTTTCATCAGGCTTTCCACCAATCTGACCTCAAACAACAATGCTGAGAGTTCATTGAAATGTGCTTTCTGGAAGTTCATGATCTTTATTTTGCTTTCTCTCTTCTTCTCTTCCCAAGGATCATAAAATCTTATTTCAATTTCACTCACTCTCAGTTCATAGCCTCAGGCAGTTCTAGATTTGATTGCCCTCTCTCTCTGCTTGCTGCCTCCACCTTCTTTAGCAAAAGAAAGCTTTCATCTGTCAATTCCTGTATTTTGCTGGAAAGCCTGGGTCTTCACTTGAATTTGTTAAGATCTTCCATTGAACGTGAAGTTTTTCACTTCATGCTTTCTACATTTTGATCTGGGTTTGTTATCTGATTAAATATTTTTGTGTAAACAGACCAAAAACAATGATGTATATTTCTAACATGTAAGCCTGCATGTTTTATTATAGACTTTGAACAAGTCTAACTGCATATGTACTGAAAACCTCAGGGCAGGCATATTGTGTTTTTCGTGTTCAAGATCACACTTTACTTTTTTTTTTTCCCCCTGAACAAGCTATACACTTGTATATTAGCATTCCAGTAATGAGTAATTCCACAAAACCTGTTATACTAGTTGAATGATGCTCCTGATTGTGTATTGAGATTTACAACTTCTCCTGTTTATATTCCACATTGTTTTACTTATGTGCTGAACATGCAAGATGTTATTTTTATTAGCTTTTATGAGTGAACTAACTCAGTTTTGTTGTCTTGTGTAGAAGACTGTTTATGATCGTCCATGGTTTCTTCTCATATCCTGCTTCTTGATCTTCACTGAGGTGATAAGTGTAGCAGTGCTTCCTCCCACTTTTTGAATAAATTCATTCTTGCCCAGTAGCCCATGAAACATCATTGCAAGACATTTTATACTTACCTTTGAAAAATGCCAGTGTAGTAAACACTACTCAAACATCTGAGTTCAAATTATGTGGGGTTTGTGGGGTGGATTTTTGTTTGTTTCATTTTTTAAACAAGGCAGAACTGAGAGGAATACCTGTACTTACCTTTCAAGTGAACATAAGTGAACATTGGACCTTATTTCTCTATTCAGTTATAAGAAGGTGCTCCAGAAGCTCATTTCTGTTCTGCTAAAATCAGTAAAATCTGACACTAATCTTCCTCTTTGATTGCATTATTCCATAGTTGCCTATGTCAAGACTTCTTAACCCTTCTTTGAAGCATCTGGTTACTGAGTTTGTTGGATACAGAGTACTAGACTAGCTAGGACCCTGACATAGCAATTTACATGATTCTTTCCCAAGTGATCCTCTTCAGCCTTTTTCATCCGTTTTTCACTAGGGCCCCAGCTGCTGCTCCTAACACTGGATCCCAGGCAAATTGCTTATGATACCTTCATCATTTTTTAGACAGGATGAAGAAGTCAAACAGGGAGCAGAAGACTACCATTCTTTTGATATGCAGCCAACAAGGAAACCCCACTGCATCAGACTGGCAACCACGCAGCAGCACAGCAGACAGCACTCCTCACACCTGACGGCTACGCAGATCCCAGTGGCAGGAGACAGGAGGGGGAGATGATAGGTTCACCATTAAACCGTAGCAGATGAAGAAACCAGGATACTCGCATGAAAAGCAGTTGAGACTGCAGCAAACACAGAAGAAAACATCAAGTACTGCATATGTTTAAAAAGGCACATACAGTATTTCAAGGTGTTGCAGAGTCTTTAAAGCACAGGAGAGATGTCAATATCTGCATTACTGGGGTGATCAAAGTATTTGATGAAGATGACAAGGATGACAATGAAGAATAACAAGAAGCAGACTGCTTCAGAGAACACTGGGTACCATGAAGTTTCCATACACTAATTCAAATTATTAAATCTCAACTCCTCTGACAGTTCTAGGGAAGTACGCAAGAACTGTTTACTATTAATGTCACCATATCTACACATTTAACTAAAACCCAAACATATCAATGCTTTCTGTAACAACTGAACATAAGTCATCCTTTAGTGTGTCCCTTTCTAGCTTACCTAGTCTAAAGAAAACTAAACTTGTAGACCAGTAGAATACAAGTAGACTCTTGAATGCCACCTGTTTTTCTGAATTCCTCTTTTAACCCGATTCACACATTGTGCTAGGCCAAAAAGCACCTGGACAATAGGGGGTCAGTAGCTGACAAGTTCTAAAACCAACAGGTTTGCTTTTTCTCATAAAAGTTTTAAAGCCATTTCATTCTCAAGAGCAAGCAGTAACAGATGTTACAGATGATAGGAAAAGAGGCCTTTGTCCGAGAAAGCACAGGAATAGCTCTGTGACAAAATCCAGTTCATATGTGTACCATCAAAAATAGACGATTGAGTTTTAAGAGAGTGTTTTCAGAAGTCTGATGGGCTGTTTTATGTATTTCTCTTTGTGCTTTATTCCTTCTCCCCAGCCCAAGATACTACTCCTAGAAGGCCTGTGAAAGAAAAGAAAGAAAAAATCTCTTTTGCTTTTTAAAGACACTGACTATCTTGTTCCATTCCTATGTCTTATTAATTGCATTGCTAAGTGGTTTCTCTATTAAAAGAATCAGGATCATGTTCAACTTACAGGAGTAGCAATGGCCAGTCTGCATGAAAAAAATCCATGGTGAAGCACACAAAGTATAAACAGGAAGCATCTCCTGTAATGAACTTGGTGGCAATTAATATCGGGTTCAACTCCCTGTGTTGACATGTGAGGTTCGCCTAGATCTCACACAATCAACATATGGAACAAAATTGATCTTACCTATTTTCAACACATACAGAACATCAGGCTTCACAACATAAGCTGACTGCATGGTCTTGAACTTCACATGCAGTAATTATCAGATTAATTAACAGATGTAATGGGCAGTGGCATGTACCCTAAAAGGCAGGTGAGAAGTAAATAAACTTAGCCAGGTGGACCTGCTCTGGACACCCAGGCTGAGAACGACTACAGACCCCACCAGTTCATAACCAGTTCATAACACAAGAGTACCACGCGGGAGTTTCCCCAGTTCCAGCTGGACTGTTTAGTACAGAGCAATTTGCTCTGAAAAGGAAAAGTAAATTCCCCATATATTACAGATCACTGCATCAGCTCTTTTTATGTTGTTGTTGCAATACAGGGGGCTTCCTGATTGAGAATGGATTTCACTAACATTATACAATGAACGTTAATCATAGCTTTTCCATCATCTTTGTGCAAGTAAAATAAATTAGCTCAAGTAACTGTTTAGAGCTTAAAATGATTCCTGGTGAAATTATTAATTCTTTTTATTAAAAATTTCATGGCATTCAAAAATCAGTTTATGACCAAGATGTTTGCTTTCCAAGAGAAATCATTTTGTGAGATCTATTTTTATGAGAAGTCTTTTATTAATTATAGCCAAAGATACTTCAAAACATGCTTACCTTTTTTTTAAAAAAAACCATGGTATGATTGACCTCCATTTAGTTCAAACTGAGCAAAGTAGATCTTGGTAAGAAAATTGTCAGTAGGTAGTACTTTATCAGTAGAAAAAAGTACATACTATGACATAGCCTAGGGGATTAGGGAGTGGAATTTTTCCACCACTTCAGGTTTCAAATCTGTATCATGGAGTCTTTCAGGAAGGCAAAAATATTTCTCTTTGTTTTTACTCTCTCACTTTGTATTTTTCTTCCAGGAAAAAATAAAAAAATTAAATAAACCAAGGGTTGCAACTTCCTTTAAAAAGAAGGGGGGCCGGGGCCGGGGGGGGGGGAGGGGGGGGGGGGCAGGGTGCTTTGTGATAGTCATCCTACTGTGGGTTGCCAGTTAAGATTTTTCTTTTCCATAAATATTAATTGAAATATCTACAGGAGATTTTGTAAAATCCACTTGAAGTCTGATATCCATATCTTTAAAAGGAAGAAATCTTGTGGGAATCTGAAAGTGCAGTTTTATTTTCACCCATTAGACAATAATGCTATAATTTACCTTGTCAGCCCAAATCTGCTTTACTAGATGCAGTCTTCACACATTGCCCTTCTTGTTCTGTCAAAATTACCAGTGTGAAATTAGAAGGGAAACTGATATCACTGCAACAATAGTTTGACATCTTATTGTACGGTGGTCTGGATAAGTGACTCAGCCTGAATGAGCAACATGATCGTAATGAAATATCTTGCATTACAGTTTGCACACATATATTGCCTATCAGGCTCCAATATATAAACAAACCATTTTACAATAAGATGGTAAATTACTGTTATAGTGACATTTTGCTTTCTAAAGAACCTCATCACAAAGAGTGTAACAGAAAGGGAATAACAACCAAGTCACAGTTCTGGAGATTTGTAATTGCAGCAGTATATATATGCTCAAGCCCTCATTCTGGGCACAGTTGTAAGCTGCATCAGGCTTCCTAGTATCTTAGTCCTGCTTCTTTAAGCTGAATGATGGCAGGCGCTGTCAATCAATTTATTAACCCTTAAGATGTATAGCCAGACGTGGCAGAGAACAGGTTCCCTCTGTGACAGAAGGACACAGTGGAAAGGATGCTGTTGCTTCCAGGCAAGCAGAAACCAGCAGTGGCATGGCTAAGCTGACTAGCACCTGGCAGAGGACAGACAGTCCCATCAGCATCCATCTCAAAAGCCATACTTGAGAAGCACAAAGCAGGAAAACCACTGAGAATCGACTGTACTGCTACTGCAGTGACTCTGGAAAATCTGCTTCTTAACGATGTCTTATGGTTTCACCTGAATTATAAAGATTATGTCCAAAGGTACAGACAAATCCATCACTGGTGGCACCCCAAGCTCTCAGTGAGGGACCACTGGAAATGTATCTGGTAACCAGCCTTTGCCGTCTTCCTGACTTCCAACAGAAGGAGAAGGAGAAAGACAGTAAAAAGCAATGATACTTAAAAAGAAAGTAATTTCTAAGTGTGGCTTTAGGCCCAAATTCTTCCTTTCCAACTAAGTGCTTAACGAAGTCACTAAATCATCCCAGCCTTCCTCTGGAGTCAATATAGGAAAACAGTGGGCACGATTAGCTGCTAGATTAACGAGGTACCCAAAGGCAACAAGTCACCTGCCGTCAGCACCTCAGGAACGAAGGAACTGACTGGGCCAAAACCACTTACTTACTTCAAGAAAGTAACACACTCTATTCAGTTTATTAACTTGTGATCTACACAATGATGAATTTAAGCATTTTCTTAAAGACTTTCTTCAACTGTTACTGGAAATAGCTAAAAAGGCATGAAACAATTTACTGATATTACGACTATTTCAGCTAAATCTATGGGATGGACATGGACTAAGGTTACTCGAAAGACAAAGGAACGTTTTGTGCATTTGCAGGCACTGTTCAGCTAAGTGTGCCGCTATTATATTGTGTTTCACACTATGAAAACCTTGAATTTTACATTTGCTTCTCTGATGAGACTGCCTTTGGTTTGGCTATAATATGTCCTCTCCTGTTTCAATAAAATAAATTTCCACTCAGAGCTTTTAAATTACACTTCAATTATTAAAAATTTAAAAGTAAGGTATTTGACCATAATTTTAACAGAAGGTTCCATATTAGGTATACATTAAGTGGAATACATGAGTACTCCTTTGGAGTCATGTGTGTTTGTCACACATAATACATAAAACAAGTAGATTAGAATAGCACTGAACTCAAAGCAGCATTCAGTGCAGAATGTATCCTGACACTATTATTTCTATTCAGATAAATCTTTGGGGGAAAATTCTGTGTAAACAGAATTACATTAGAAAGCTATTTCAAGGGAAAGAAACAAAACCTTTTAAAACTATGAAAAGCCACAAGAGATAGTCAGCTGACACCTTAAAATTAGGAAAGCCTCTAATTTCAGAGCCTTGGTAATCATTCATATAGAAATCATTTTCTTAACTAGTTGCTTTCTGGGAACTGTGATCAGCAGAATTCTTGCATACGGTTAGTGTAACCTTGGAAATGTCTCTGGGTGTTAATTATTATAAAGAGCAACTGCAAAAACGACAAAGACGTGTGAACACGTATTTCTTTAAGAAGGGTGTCCTTAATCTTTTTACTTGAGCTGAATTTCATATGAACTTCCTTCCACATTTTCTTTGCACTTGACAAAGAAGAAAATTATCCTTTCTGACCTCCACTGTAGGTACTTAAAAAGGAGATAAAAGAGTTTTGCCAACATGGCTACTCACTCTCCCGACCAAACCGTACCACTTCCTTACACAGGTCTTGCTACGCCCGTTAGAGGAAGCACAGTGGTTAGTCTCATGCAACATTGCCATCTGGTGAAGAAGCGTTTTCATTACACTATGAGCACACCAGACAATGCTTTACAAAAACAAAACTAGTGACGTTGGCTGCTTTACTCACCCATGACCGACCACCTTTGAGTACTCAGCAGGCAAGATATGGGATTACAGGAAAACAGGCAGTGTCCCCTTAAAAAGTAATATATTTATGCAGATCTAGTTTGTATCATCCACTACAAAGAAACTGTGTTCTGTGACCAAAAATGTGTTCACACTGTCAGAGGCTCTGGCTGCACCTCATACATTATATGTACAAGCAGATGTAATCAGAGCAGTGGAATAAGTTGCACAGGTTTAAAGCAAACAACCATAACTTGCACTGGTGTTTTAGCAATGGAGAAGAAAAGAGGAAAGCATGATCAAAAGAACTAGAGATGCAATTTAAAAAGAAATAATTGTTGCTATTGCACTAGATAAATTGCTAGACACCAGAGGAGCAAGTAATCACTTGCTTTTTTTTAACCCAAAAATAATCTGTGTTGGTAAACTTCATAACCTGACATTATTAGGCCGCTGTACAGAAAAATAAGAAGGTGACATTAATTTCCCCCCCTAATGATAAGTAACTATAATTGAGTGCCAATGATCCACAGCAATAACTTGTCAAGTCTGCAACTACTCATTACCTACATGAAACAAAATACATAAAAGTGATAACAAATATACAGAGTATACACATACAGTACAAAGTTCATTTTAAAAATTAGAAAAATGTGAGTAGTGCTACATTGTTAAAAAAACACACACAAACAGAACAAAACAAAACAAAAAAGCAAAACAAACCCAAAGCACTGGAGTTTTTCTTCAATCTGTTAAGGAGATAAGGCTCATGTCTGACAGTGTCTGAGTAATAGTGGACCAGTTTTGGCCAATTCTGTTGGAAAGCCGGAGTTCAGGAATAATCAAGTTCCTGTGAGTGAAAATGTTCTGAAGGAAAGTTATGCCTTTCCTATCATTATAAGTTTTATTTCTGGACAAAAAACCAGCTGGGGTACCAACAGGGACCAACTGTAAGCATCACCCTACACACTGAAAAGGGCAGGTGTGAATGCAGTGCAGAGAGAGAAGAGTTGCAGTCAGAAGAGTAAGCTTCGGAGATAAATCCTGGCACTACTTCCAGCCTCAGATCAGCTGGTCACAGATGTTAAGAAAGAACAACATTTTATTAAATCCTAGATAAGCAGCAAGAGTCAGGCCTAGAGAAATGGATCAGTTGAAGTCACGGAACCTTCTAATTGTTGAAATGGAGAGCTTCTTTTATGCTCTGGTGCAAAGACACTATTTACACCAGAAGTTCTTAATGTTCCCTGGCTGTGTCTGCAAACCTCGCTGCTTCAGCTTCTTACTGAGCAAAGTTACAGTCTATTCTCTGTCAAGAGAAAAAACTTTGTCAACTTCTTTGTCAAGAAGTCAAAACCAATTCTCAAAACTTGGTGCTTAAGATGTACCTTTTAACTCCTCAAATGTCAAAGCAATTAAAAAAAAAAAAAAGGTACTTGTGTACTTACAAAGGGTATCTTTATTCATTGTATATACTTCAAAGCACATGAAAATGTATACACTTAAAAGCAAGTGTAGAGCCTGCCATGTGCCCTTGTGATGTAAGGATATCACAAGCAGTTCTTAGAAGCTTGATCTCTTAAGTAAAAACCATGGGGAATTTAAGTCAAGCCATGGGTAATAACATCGTAAGAACATGAGATGCTCTTGTTGCATCAGCATCTTACTGCTTTTAGAATTATAACAGCACATCGCAATAGTAACTCGAATAAATTAGAGATAGGCAGCCCAAAGCTAATGCTGAGAATGAGCACATGTTGCAGCGGGCCAAATTTACCTGGATCACAGAGTACTACAGGCAGCCTAGGCATCAAAACTTGAAAAAAAATATTTAGAAAGGGAAGTTCCTCAAAAGCTTTGTCTCCAGTCTGTGGGATGAAATATGGGTCACATAAAGGTACCACAGCAGCTTGCCTGTGAGCTCTAGAGTGATTTTGGATATTGCCAAACCTGGAGGGAAGTCTTTCTGCTGCTGCTTTACCTTTGACAACTACAGCAATATTAGGATGCTTTCCCCCTCATCTCCAGGCCCAGGAAAAAGTGAGAATATTCAGGTTTGCTCTTTTTACTGCAGAGGAAGATCTTTGTTGATCCAGCCACATTTTGATTCTCTATCTACAGTAGCTTTTGTGTATGCCCTGCCACTGCTATTTCTGCTGGAAGCTCAGTCAATACCAGAAGCTTACGGTCACTAATGGTAGTAAATTAACCTCAGACGGAGACATTTCTGCTCTTTGCTGAGCAGAAGCTGAATAGGAAAACAAGTCACCAGGGGTATAATTTTCGATTCATTTGTACATACAATTATTCAGTTTGTTTAGGCAGGTATGTGTTCTGAACAATTTGCAGACTTAATCAAAAAGCTCATTTGGGGAAGAGTATACTTTTTTGTTTCTGATGTTCGGAAGCAGTGTTACACTGGGACTGACATAGGCACATGCCAGGCACAGCACTTCTACCTTTGCCTTCTCATCTTTGCATTCTCAGCTTAAAACCAAGAAGGGAAGGCTGTTGACAATGGAAAAAAATCCAAAACGGTGTGCTGTATGGAAAACAATAAGAAGGAACTTTATTTTTTTGAAAGATAGTGAAAGTAAGGCTCTCAAGATATTCTCTGATCAAAAAGTCCCTTTAAGAGCCAACAAATCCCTTGTACAGATCCCAGGGGAAGTCATGCTCAAGGTCACTAAAATCCTCTGAAAATAAATTTTGAATGGGAGAGACTGATGACATCAAATAGCAAAGTGTAGAGCAACAATAAACAAAAGTCTTAATTGCCTGATCATGTATAGTTGGGGGGGGGGGGGAGGGGGAGTGGGGTGGTTGATGTAATATAAATGTGTTATAGAGGAGAACAAGCAGGTCTCTGTACCTGCCAATGCTCCTTGTGCTAACAGAGGCCCTTCCCAAAGGGATGAAGACACATCTGTTATGTCAATGTTGCCCTTTAATTCTTAACCACAGATTTACTTTCCACAAGTCACAGATCTATGAAACACAGTAGAAGATGCTACACACTCTCCTGCCACTGTCAGATAGAAGAATGGAAAAGCAGCAAGGCAGCCATTTGAATGATTCTGTAAGACCTCAGTTTCTTAATTCCTCTCATGATTTTACAAGCTGCTGCTAACTCAGTTCAAGCATTTTGACATGGCTTTAAAAAAAGAGATGACCATTAAGGAACAAATGCTCAAATACACAATAATGCAAAAATGAGCCTTTTAAAAATGGCAGATCCACCTCACTGAGTGCAAGAGCCACCTTCAACTCACACTGCCAGGAATGCAAGCAAGCATTTAAAGGGGAACCTAATTATGAAAACTGACTGGCACTAGGAGTCGTTGGTCTTTTGGTGCAGGGAGAAATTAATCTAGCACAGAAGACTTGGAAGCTGTATAACGTAAAGGGCACTCTGCAAACTGGTCACTAGGTGCAGACTAAATTCTGCATTACGCATTCATAGAGGGCTCTGCCAGCATTAAATCAGAGAAACAGTCAAATATGGGAAGCCTTTGAGCCCACAGACTAGTTGACTTTTGCAGACCTTGCATAGCACAATTTAACCTGTGTTTTACCCACATTAAAAGAAGGGAGCTGTTGCTTTGAGGGTGAGTTAAATACATCCTTATCCTATGTGCAGGATTTTACATGGTCAAAATATGAGTCAACAGTGAATATTATTTCTCCAAGATTCATCTTCAACCAGCAGAGACATTCACATGTACAGTACAATGAGGATATTTTAATTCCTTTCCATATTTATCTGTATGCATTTGAAAGTCCATGACATTAATTAAAGAAAAGGAAGTGAAAAGGCATACTTGCATATGTGCATATAGAATAAAAGCAAAAGCAACATAAAAATAAAGATGACTTGGATTCAAGTCAAATAACCTGCAAGACAGTCACATCACAAGGAAATGGTGTGGTAAGCCAGACACCCAGAAGAGACAAAAACACAGGGAGATACAAAAGCAGCTTTCTGTCAGGGTGTATTTTAAATTACTTGAAAATTGTAACTTATCTCAAAGAAAAATCTGAGAAAGACATGTACCATATGGTCTTTATACAGTCTTTATATACCATCTATTTAGAATACAGCTTTAGAAAGTTTTGCAATCTCTGGACAGGAATATCATCTTCCCATGGCTGTAAGGAAGGCACATCAGTACAGAATACCACTTCTAAACTTTTAAAAAACCTTGAATAATTGCCACCCACATGCATAGAAATTTATTATTTTAACCTAACATTATATCTGTACCAAACCACTACAACAAAAGGTAGGGTGTCGACAAAAATGTTTGCAGTCAAAGCACACGTGATGAGTTTCATCAGAGATACAGAACAAAAGCTCGTGCAGCAAGTCAGTTTAAAACTAGGGGAAAAAGCTCAGCACTATTTCATTGAAGATTTTTTTTCTCTGAAAGACATTAAATTCCATGATCATGTGTCTTTTCATTGCTAGAAGCAGATGCTGCAAAGCACTGTTGAGAAGTCGGCAACTATTATTGTCCCACAGACTAAAGCTGCAGTTGCTAGTCCTCTGCGGTAAAGAAGCCAGACATGAAAACAGTGACAGAACACTGTGTCTGAAGCTTTAACTACAGCCCATGTCCCTACCAAACTCATTCCTAAAGAACAGTGACATTTTAAAAAAATAATCTAACTCACACTCTCAAATATGTATGTGCATAACACCCAACAATCCCAGAGACATCTCTGTTGTACCAGCACTGTAAAAATGCAACACATGGGGCCTTTCCTAACTGAATTTTTTATTATTATTATTATTTTATGGAATTGATGTAAATCCAATTTCAATCAGCAATTAACAGAAAATAAGGAAAAAAATACAAGTCTTTATAGTCATTAATTTAATTTATTAGCTATTGTGACCTCAAAAAAACCCAAGCCATTGAATTTCATCCTGTATTACCATCCTCAAGCTTTTTGGGTCACCTTTGTTAAAAGATGACATTCTGTCTTTGAGTTGTATGACGAAGAATTTAACAGTCTTAAGGAAATAATTTCAGTGCTTAGTTCCAATGCATTTAAATGCGTGCCTTTTTATTTCTAGATACAACTTTATTGCCAGTCAGTTTTTCACATTCTGCTTTTGTCTTCTTTGTCCAAATGGTGCTGATTTTACCTCTCAATGACCAGGTTGCCAGTCCAAGTCCTCTAGTAGTATAAAGCCTATCCTACACAGTGTCCTATAAGACAGGCAAATCCCAGGTAGCAGCACTTGCCCTGGTCAATGGCACAGTATGACTAGCAAGTATATGTTAGCTCAGGTGCAAAAGCAATACACCTATAGCTATGCACTATGTTAAACTGATCATAGAGGTATATCAACAGTAATTCCCGTTTTGGTGATGGCCCAAACACTACCAGCTTCAGCAGAGGCATACATGTGGAAAGGGGATCTGTGCTACATTACACTGAGACAGGCATACCATTTAAGAAGTTCCCTGCCTTTAACTAGGTGACAAGAGCTGTTCATCAAACTGCTAAACAACCCAAATCTTTGGTCCAAAAAATTTAATTCACTATGACTTCATTTTGATCTCAGAACACACCCACATACAAACCTCAAGCAGAGCCAACTGCGCATGTTTAATTCTGTAGCACAGGATCTAGTTTAGTTTCTCTTTCCATAGCGGGCGGAGGAAGAGCTGTTTAGAAGCCTTTTTATTCCCTTGAAATCCCAAGCACAGCACTGCTTTGTTACTAGGTACAGTAAAAGTGACCTCTGTCAAATGGACAAATTCCCCCTGCAAACACAGTTCTTACCATCCATTCTCCCATTTAGGGATGTATTCCTGAAATGTTAACCAGCACCTGTTCCAAAAGATCAGAAGCCTTGATCAATTTTTCAATGCTTTCTAATCAAATACGTTTTCACAATGGGCAGGCAGGGAACAGACAGTGTGAAAAGGTTTTTAAATACATTCTGAAAGAAAAATTTGCAGATCAATGACAGTGGACAGAAGTTGAAGTTTAAAAGACTTTTGATCACATCCCCTACAGCTTTTATAGAAATTAACTCAACGTATTAAATTTAAATTTAGATAGCCTGGAGAACAGAGGCATATAAATTTGAGAGCTTGGTTCCACCCATCAAGATGGTAAGAGCTCATCTGCAAAATTAAAAAAGTAGTCTGTGGATAACTGGCTAGCTGGAAAGGGTCACATAGACATAGTCCAGCTGGCTGGACAAAAATGCACATCGCTCTCAGCTTATCTGAAGTAAAGCAAAAATACACTGTCTTTGGCTTCCTTGTTACACAGTAACAGGAGGATTTTGGTGGGAAAAGAATGTTGCAGGTGGGAACAGAAAACTACAGAAGAGAAACTAGGGGCGGGCTTGGTATTTAGGCAACTAACCAATAATGAGCTTAACTTTTGTCATATGTATGAGCTAATTATTACAAGGCATAAAAGGTGACTGTAAGGGACAATAAACGAAGCCTGCTGATCACTCATATTGAGTGACTGTGTCTTCCCTCCGTCGCGACAGCAGTCTTGCATGTCATGTTCTGGGGTGCTCACAACCATAGGCTACATATTTAGGTCTGACCAAGCTGAGACTGTGAGAGATCCAAAAGAGGCAAAGGAGGGCAAGGAAGAGAACAGCTCTGTGCTACTATCCTGCTCACCAAATCCCGATCACTCAGGAGGCCTCCACCGGTTTCAAACTATCACTAGAACCAGCTTTCACAGTGCACTTGCTAGGAACGATGTGGTGACACAAAAACAGTGTATTGCTGCCCGAGCTCTGAGGGTGGGCACCCACATTCAGGCAGATGCTGTACGGAGTACTAGGCTGCAGTTCCTCAGGCATGTGTCAGCCCATGCCCCAACCAGCAAGCAAGTCACTTGTCTCCGGTACAGCTGTGTGGCAGCAGAAGCAGCACTACCATTGGATTATTCTATTTTCCTCATTCATCTGCTTAATAATGCTTTCTTCAGAGGCTTTGCTTCTCCTCCATCAGGACTAACTCAGATTCCACTTTAGGGAAGTTTTCAGGCCACTTAGTAAT
This sequence comes from Falco peregrinus, assembly GCF_023634155.1. Taxonomy (NCBI): domain Eukaryota; kingdom Metazoa; phylum Chordata; class Aves; order Falconiformes; family Falconidae; genus Falco; species Falco peregrinus. The sequence goes on from NC_073739.1 coordinate 22,126,593, forward strand.
TCTTAGCACATGAGGGTTTGACTCTGGCCCTGGATTCAGATGCTTGTACATATTTTGCCCCAGAAACACAGTATAGTAATTCTGCAAGTCAATTGTTAATGAACCCTTATATTACAGCCCTAACCACTGAATTAATGTATTAGTCAAGAACCTCAACTTTTCATTTTATTTTTAAATTTATGAAGAATACATATCCAGCCCTCATGGTGGGGTGAAAAAAATATATGTGAAAATTGAAGGGAGGGGGGGAGAAAAAATGTCATGACTCCAGAAGGCTCACATATCAGAAAAGAACAGCAGATGATCATTAAAGCCATTTAAGAATTTAAGATTAAGTAACTGGGAGTGCAGTTTTAACAGCTTCAAATTGACATAATGACTCCCAAGTTAGAAAAACTAAATAATAGTTTTTGAAATTATTGTATAAACATATCTGTTTGATATACAAACTATATAATGCCATATACTTCAAATGTTGTGGGGTTTTTTTGCCTTGGAAGGGTCTTTTGAGACCAAGTGTAAGGTGGGAGACCAGGTGGCTCTTGTCTTCAGAGTATGGACAGCCCTGGAGTACAGCTTGGGACAGGTAAAGTTGTGAGATGAAGGGAAAAGGCAACAGAGAAAGACCATTAATCTTTTCTTGTAAATGTCATTCCAACTTCTGAGTCATAAAAACTGGGGGTAAGTAGTGAAATTATGATTATCTAGAATTTGAGAAGGAAATAAAATTCGTAACTATGAAATATGAAGTGCTGTCTAGTTATTTCAACACTTAGTTATGATAAGGCTACATAAAGCTGCAGAATACATTTGGAATAGAAATATATACACTGATAGCTGCATGGGATACACTGTATTTGTTTATTCATGAAGTTTACTCTCTCTACTTGTCATGAGCAAAGCTTGACAAAATGAGTTTCCTAAGAGACAGTTTTCTGGGGCAATTTTGACAGTTCCCATTTGAGTTTTCTTCAAACCCTTCAGAGAAACATCAGTTAAAAAAAGCATATTGCAGCCAGAGAGCTCATTCTTAAAATCTTGAAACCTTTTTCTAAAGTCAGCTGCCTGCATTTCCTTGTAGCCTATTTTCATAGCTTTTCCTTAGCAATATCTATATACCTACCCTGTGCTAGGCTAAACCAGAAGGAAAAGAAGAAACATGAATAGAGCTGAATGGCAGAAGAACATTTAGGAGCAGCTTGCTCTGGGATGTTGCCAGGAATGGGAGAAAAGAAACTGGAGTGCTAGCATATTAGACAGCTTAGTCACATTCTTTAAGCATAAAAGTGTTCAAAGCAACAGAAAGTTCAATGAAGTTGAGATACGAGGTGCTGCTTTGTGAAGGGCTCATTTCATTCTCTTTTCCAATCCACAAACTCTTTAATCAATCCTACATCAGACCAAAACCAGCTGAGTTACCTGCCTAGTTATATAAAGACTTTCCTGAGCTATTAGAATACCATAATAAATGTTTTCTTTGGACTATGAAGAAAAAAAGCTGCCTATCATTGATTTGTTTTCCTCAGGGCATAGCTACTGGAGAACCTAATTGAAATATCATCCTCCTTTTCTTTTTTGCAGCTCACTTAAAACTTCAATAATCCCAAGTCTAATGCAAACAAAACACCCTTACAAGTATGTGATTCTAAATATAAGAATTTCCTCGACATACTTGAATCTAATGCAGGTCAACTTTACACTCCCAAAAACATTCATTAAAAGCATCAGTATATTTTCTTCAGAAATACTCAAGGAGACATGGAGGAATATACTTTGCTCGTGCACCTGTAGGTGAGTGACTTCAGTCTTTATTTTTTGGTCTCTACTACCTAGTGTGAACCCTTCTCGCATTCCCTTCCCCCCACCCCCCCCACCCCCATAAACAACTTCTCGGTACCTGTTCTTTTGAATGGCTTATGAAATTGTGTAAAATTAAAACCTAGGGCACAACACAGATAATTTGCTTGATCTGCTTATTAACATTCCCTCGCTCCTACTTCAAAATTCAGGATAAGTTAAAACAACATATGCTGTAATACTAGGACTATATTTTAGATCATTTTAAAGCAAAGAAGAGCTAGCTCTCTTTCAACACCTCTGTGACAGCTAGGCCCTGCTGACAATTTTAAGATCAGCAACTTGATACCTAAAAGTGAGCTGAGCTGTTCATATGAGCCTAAAATAATCCACTTCAGCTATTAGACCACTGCCCTTTAGGTTAAAACATTCAACACCATTTGAAAGCTCTACATCTCTACTAATTATCTGCTTCATGTAATTTTATTGTTTTCCTCCTGTATTTTTATTTTTCAGCTTAATTAAATGCCCAGGCACATATTAAAACAGTTTTTAAAATACTCCCTTTCAGAATCACAGAATGCAAACATTTGCAGCAGAGCTCTGAACATGCTCCCCACATCTTCATCGAAACAGAAAGGTGGACAACAGTGGCTGCATGTAGCTCAACAGGGACTTCTTTGATTTATTTAACCATTTCACTTGACCTGCATTTACACTGTTTTTGTCATCTCTGTGTTGTCTAATAGAGGAGTCTGCTGCCAGAGGAATACCAGGCAGTTTGTTGGAAAGAGACAAGAGCCAGGTCATCTGCATCCCTCCCCATACAGGGATTTCTGAGGCAAACCAGGGTTGGATTGCACAGGTCCCCCAGACCTTGCCAAGCACACGTGGCCACCAATAGCAAGGACTGAAGCTTGCTGGTAGCAGTATTTAGACAGCTAAAGAGCCAAATATCTTATAGCATAGCTTTGGAAACAGACAGGTGTAGGTTTGCCAGGCAGCAGTCCTCACTTCAGTACCAAGTGATAAAATGCATATGTCCCTGGCAGGCTGACACAGCCACAGTACAAGACCTGCACAGCCCTCTGCCAGGCCAGGGCCAGGACTGCTCCTGCTCGCTGAGGTCATGCTACAACATCAGCTCAGGTCTGCTCCTCCTCTCCCGGTTTTCAGTCAGGTGCATTTGCTGTTAACCTGTAAAAGTGCACTGAAAAATACCTCATGCTTAACAGACCCTCCAAGCCCATGCAAAACCATACCGCTGCCATTGCTCAGTGAATCCCATCTCCAAACACATCAACTAAGTCCTCACATGGCGGTCAACGCACAGTAGTACCCAGTTTGGACCATGCTGTCATAGTCACGGTACTCAGCATGGCAACAAATTTCAGGTGCAGGATTCATGCGGACTACAGTGGAAGTGGGTCTGAGCACGCTTTTCCATCTGCCCTCGGGTGCTGGCTCCTCTGAATTCCTCATGTGCCTTTCTTCAGAACATGCGGTTTCTCTTTTGGTGACCGTGAATGGGCCAACGAAGAATTGCTTTTCCTACTTCTAGCCCATTTTCATGGTAGTCTGGAATCTTTTCAAACTGCAACACAAATGATTTTATTTTTTTTTCATAGGAATGACATTTTTCACTTGAATTGCATATTGTTCTCCTGTGGGCAGCTGTAACAAAGGGAAAAAAGAGAAAAGCCTTGGTTCCCAAGTTACTGAAACAAATAACACAGTGACTAATTCTTCTGCAGCAGAAGAAAAACCGGATCTTCCCTAAGGACACAATTATGTCCCAGAGCACTCTACCTGGCACTCTGTAAATTACTCTAGCTCATTCTTGTTTACTTCACATTAATCATGTAGTTACCCACTAAAGAGAAAGCAAAATCCTGATCATCTTGATAGTCCTTACCACCCAACAAAGCATCATAAGCTTTTCAATGACTGTTTAAGAACTCTATACAAACCAGAAAAGCTTCAGTGTACCTTTTCTTCGGAATAAACCATAGCCAATTTTCTGGCAGATGAAATATATTTAAGATATACTGGAGCTGTCTTGATACTGTTAAGCAAACCAGGACAGGATCAACAGGCTGCAGTGAGAACTCATCCCAGACAACATCAACAGCCTGCTATAAGTGGCGAGTTAGGTGACCCATGCGCTTCTTCAAGGCAGAGGGGACCGAATTTCACATCCTTGCCAGCATGCTGCTGATGTTTAAGACTGTCTCCTGCTAAGAACATAGCAGAGAGAAAGTCATCATAACAAATTTATCTCCAGTCACAATTACTCAATGAATCTGAACACCATGAAATTGCATCTCGGGCTCAAGGTTCCTGCCCTCCTCAAGGGGTAGCTCATTGTGGAAATAATGTAAACCCTTACATTAAAAATACAGTGCAGCTTTACTGCTCATCTACACTGGCCCCTAAAAGCTTAGTGACAGAACTCAGACCCCAACCTAGAAATATAATCATCACACTCCTTTCCCAAACTGATAATGCAATGTTCTTTCAAATAGGCAGACCTGGAAAAAAAAAAAAACCAAACAAACCAGTATAAAACTCTAGGAGGAAGAACCCAGAGCTTCCTCAAGAGCTGCGAATCTGGTTTACCCATTAAAATATAACCTATTTCCAGGAATGTCTTGATCAAGTTGTAAAGTTTAGTATGGACAAGATATCCACACCAAACCTGCACTTTTTTTTTTAACCTCTGATGGAGCCCAGAATAAAAACTGGCTAGGTTATATCTCACACTCTCACACTCTACGGCTAGAATTCAGAAAAACAGTATTTTAAATAATTTTCTACACTCAGATTCCCCTAAAACCACTAAGCAGCAACAACAAAAATGCTTATAACTCTGACATCAAATTAAGGATTTTATTTATTTAAAAAAAATTAAGGAAGTAGAAGAATGTTTTATGTTTAGTTTTAAGGCAAACATATTGTCCTTATTAAACATCTGACAGACTTCAAGTGCAAGCAACACAATACTGGCAAGCTGTAATCCAGGGTATGCCTCAGTCACATGGTTAGTATCATGCACTGAGAATTTTTTGATGTTTATGGTTTGCTTTAAAGTTCAGAGCAAAGACCTTTCTTGCGGAGGACAGACACTTACATTGTTAGGTTTTCTTGACTTTGTTCAGAACTTCATTACAAGTGCTGCAGGATGAGTTATGGCTCTCATTTAGGGGGAAAAAAAAAAACCAAAAAACCCACTAAAATGCATGCTCACCACTAAACTTGCTTTATATACTCCCTAAAAGGCAATTTCTCCAGAGTCAGTACATTCCATCACACACTTGTTCTTAGCCTGGAGGACTCTCAAAAACAGTAATATATGATGGCTTTTGCATAGATGTTTGAAAAAAAAAAGGATAACATTCAGTTTAGTACTCTTAGCAGACAGAATGTCATGAATGTTTCTTATAAAGATCTAAGAATGATCACTCATGATCATGATGATATGCTTAAAAACATACCATGGTAGGCTCTGCGCAGATAAAATAAAAAATAACAAACAAAAAAAAAATAACACAAAAAAACCTGTCTGAATGAAAAGGAGTCTATACAACATCTATTAACTCTTCTAATCCTCTTTCTTTTTGGTTGTGAAGCTTGTCACCAAAGCACAGCCTTTTTTTTTAAATGAATATCAGAAAGTTAGTCTGAAAGAAAAGCTAGTAAGACAATCATTAGTAATACTTTTGTTACAGGGAAATACATATTATTCCATCCAGTACTAGCAGCACAGACTAGTACATATTCTAGAGTGAAGAAAACTAGCTGAAGAAAGAACGTAGGGAAAAGCTCCTGCCAGACAACTCTCTTTCTCACACACACACACTTTTCCTCATTTAAAATTTATGAAGATGAAGTGCTGCTTTTGTTTCCTGTCTCCAAGATGAGCCCTAACACTCTTGCCAAAAGCAAGCTAACACAGTGTAATTGTTTTTCTTCTAAATTGCATATCCAACCTGCTTAGTTTTCAAAGAACATTGATAATGTTGCTTTGATACTCAACTGCCAAATGATAAAGTACAGGGCATATAGACAGATGGGCATGATGAGAATTTTTAATCTTTACATCTCTCAGCTTACAGAACATGCAAACCCAGAAGTGGAACACAGGAGAGAAGAAAAATTCTTTCTAAGAGCAAGGTTGTTCCTATTTTCATTAAGAATAACTCAGAAAAACAAATAGTGAAAGAAGCAATTCAGAACAAAGATCCCCTGAGGCTTTTTTAATCTGTTATATTCCATACAGGTAAAAGAGCTTTTTGAAAGGTTACAATATGAAACAGAATGGTCAGAAAGCACAAAGGCAGCTTTCTTTTTTAACAAAGACACAAGCCTTTCTTTTCAGAGAAAAGCAGCTTCACATTTTGATCTTCACAGAAGACACTTGTAAATGGCTGAAACCATAAATTAGTATCTAATGTTACCATCCTTTAACTTTCTCAAGTTAAGAGACATACCTGAACTATATACCTGCACTGGTCTATTTTCCCTCTTAGACATCCTATTTCATGTCATCTAAACAGACGTGTGACATGCAGCTTTGAGAAAACAGTGCCACATGGAAACGTATAAGGAAAGCCATGAACAGCCGAATTTGCAAGTGTATCCTTGAGGATGGTCAGCCAGTGCAGAAAGACATGCAGCTTTCACTACTGATCCATACACTTCATTCTGTTATCTGAAGCTAGAACAAAAAAGATTTGATAGTTTATCATGCTTTTTACAGTTAATGTAGTACCTTCCCAGGGAAAACCAGTGTTCTCTAATTACATTCTCTAAGCTTTCCCTAGCCGGAGCCACTCGTGTATTGCCTTCCCTGTTGTGCATGTGAAGCACATGGCTTCAGCAGCTGCACCATTCCTGCTGGCTATCTGTAACCTTTTAGAAATACCTGGGTGCTGGTGGTTCAAGGAGAAGCAGGGCATCCTGTAACACCTCCTTTACAGGTGAGTAAACTTGTGTGACAAGAACACCGCACAAGGGAAAATGCAAGGAGAGTGTGTGGCAGGACAAGATGATAAGGTGGATCTCACCATGAATTACGGAGGGAAAGCAGCGATGGAGGGGTTTTTGCCAAGACATATGAAAGCAGATTTTTCTTCTGCCCTCTCCCAAGCTGTAAGAGCTACTGCCATTCTTTTGTTAAATGAAACCACAAACATCAGTTTCATATTTAATACATACCATTATCTATTATCTATTATTATAACATATTATTATTACGTCTTCTCAAAATCTGTCACAAGACATTAGTTGTCATGCTTTCTTGCTCACACAGACTTTCCATCTACTAATGCACACGTATACTTCTGGCTTAAAAGAGACAGAGGTCAAGAAAATAAGACCTCTTACATTTAACGAAAACTGTGCAGAGGGAAATTGACTCAGGGTGTAGACACTCAAATCTACACTTACCATCAGTTTACCACTTGAATACTGGCCAGTTGTGACTTGCCTTTGTCAGAAGTGGTACATTCATGGAATAGGAGCAACCACACATACTTTTCCCATGCAATACTCACGCACATAGTATTTTAAGTGACACTTTGACAAAGTACTTAATTTGGCTGCTCAGATACTTCCACTCTCATTACAGCATAATTCTCCAGATTGCCAGTAAATCAACCCTGGACATTTAACCAAACGTTTAAAATACATGCTTAACTTAGCAGTATTTATATCTTTAAATACTGGCCTTCTAGCTCTGACACACTGATTAGCAAGTGTTATCAAGCAAAGACTTGCTGTTTACAAATGACTGGGTACTTTTACTTATCAAGAGCCTTTAACTGTTACACAAGGCCTTGCAGAAAACCTTGAAACAAACCACAAAAGACACCTTCACTGTTTAACCTTTTCCCTTGTCAAAGGAGAAAGAGCAGCGTGATTACAAAAATCAGTACGACGCACCAAACAATCTGCTTCAGAAGCCATCAGTGCACACAAAATGCATCTAGCTAGAGACGTCCCACAGCCCATTAGCAGGAACGTAGATTGTGCATTTACTGAAACCTGTCTGACCCTGGGTGAAGTCATGAAGGAGAAGGGCAGAGCAAGTCAGTGACAGCCATAGCCTGAACTTCACATGAGTGCTATTGATCTTATTGACTGGGTCACTGAAGTGCTGCTGTACATTAAGTAGGGACTTACAACTGAAAATTACATTAATTCAAATTGTTAAATCAATATTTAACAGTATAGTTAGTGGCAGTTGACCTCGGGTGCACCTTTAATAAAACAAAGGTGAACTAGAACAGCCAGAGTCATAGGCAACCCAGTAATGCGAATTAGCATGAAAGATGTATTTTAAAGGCCCCTGTAAGTGTAGATGTTCCCATATAAATATTCACATTCCTTGCAGCTACTTCATTTCTTGTAGAAAGATAAAGCTTCCTGCCACCACATTGTATTACACATGAAGAAAGGATAAAGCATTTTCTCTTCACCTTGTGCAGTTTGTTCTAAATAGACACCTAGGTCACCACTGACATCAAATTGGAAGAAAAGAAAAACCCTAATATCTCACAGAGAGAATGAGGTTTCTTCCTCAGACCAGATATTTCATAGACATAAATTCAGTTCAGATTTTAAGTACCCTTAATCAAAGGGAGACTAAAAAACTGTGGAATTTTATCTTGACAGGCTTAAGAACTTTGATTATCCTAGGTCTTTGAACGGGTAAAGTTTTGAGGATACCATTTCTTCCCACAGTCTGAAGCCTAAACATCATGAAACACTTCATGTCATATTATCCACTACACTTATTTAAGACAACCATCTCTACCATTTCCATTTTTTGAGCAGGAAAAGGAGGAGATCAGGCCTTTTGAATCAGCTGTGAAAGGCCATAATCATCTGCCATTTTCTTGCCTAGTGATAGAGTTCCATGAGGTCCTTCTGCAATGTTTTACAAGCAGCATTCCTCCTTACTAGACTGAACATCTTCAATACAATGCAAGCAAAACATAATACAACTAAGCATACAGAGTGACAGCTCCTAAGCCGACTTTTTCTAGTCACAAAAGATTTTGTGATTAAACTAGATGTTTTTATGAAAATATCAGTCCAACACCCAGTTTCCTGACAAAGGATGCTTTCTGTGCTGGAAGTTTACAAGAATTCAAAAGAAAAAACAAAAATGAAGAAAAAAACCCACTATAGTATTCACCCACCAGGAAGTATTAAAACAAGACTATTTCTCCCAGTTCACGTAACTCCAGAACTACAAGTGTTATTGTGTGCCCTGTAACTCATACATAAATGTTCACTACTGGCCACTAACAGAAATATGACTTAGGGCCCAAAAATTTCACCCAGCATGGCCATTCTTCACTTCTCCTTTCTCTGAAGTAAGGAAAGCATGTTATTTCCAATTTTATGTGTGAAGTACAGATGACAGGTTATTTCCCCATCATATATCAAGGTAGTAACAGCACTAAGAATAGCATTTTTGATTCCCTGTCCAGTACCAGTGACCAAATAAACACTGCCTTCACCCTGTATCTGAAGGTGATAAAATACCTAACCAAACCCTAATGAAATTCCTTAGATTGGTGAGATAAACTCATTTAAATAAAACTTAGCCCTCCAGAAATCTCCTTCAATTGGCATCTCATTCTCTAATCCCTTGACAAAAACCTAGGTCCTCTACCACCAACTTTCTAGCAGTTTTCTGTATTGCAATAAATTGTTTAACTATTCACACTTAAAATACCCTTTTCCCTCTACAGAACACTGCAGTGTTTCTGAGATTGATAGTTTTAAGCAAGAAAGTAATTTATTATTTTTTTTTAATGGTGATCAACTGAAGTAACAGAGTAAGTCTGCTGACATTAAAAACCACCAGTTGGTCTTCAGTTTACCATTTGCATGTCAAGGAAGTATTGTCCAGCTGGTGTAATCAGAAAAACACTGGGCAAAACTGACCAAAGTCATATTTAGCTATTGTAAAACAAGAATAGTATCTTCCAACACTTCCTGGGGCAGTTGAAAATGGTCCATTTTATGAGGCATGAGATCCTTCCAGTTTACAGTGGAACAACACTTTAGCTGTTTTTTAACGACCAGAGCCACAAGTCCTCAACTGCAGGAAAAGTTAGCATTAACTGAATCAAATTTGCTGTTATTAATACCCTCTCAAATGCAAAAATAAACCCAACCCAAAACAAACAGGAATCACTGCCAGGAGTACAACAGAGTTATACTGCTGTGATCCACAATGTAGTCCTTAAGAATATTAACTGCATATTAATATGAGAACGTCACCATTTTTCTGATACCATTTCCATTTACTTGAGTAGTAGCAGCTACGATGGAACAGAGTAAAACGTTATCCAACTATGTTTATTTCATTGCCAGTTTCTCAAGCCCTTCTAACAGAAAAGTGTATTTTCTTAACACAATTAACTTCTCTCCTCAGTATTACTAATAGGATATTAGAAATGGTAAAATTGTAACGATTTCTGGTTAACTAAATATTAGATATTAAAAACCTGGCACATAAGTCAATGAGGAATTTTCTTTTATATTGGCATAGCTGCTAAATTTTTGAAAGCAACCACTGTGGATTAATTATTTTATTTCTAAATGCTCCCTAAATTTTTTTTATTCATGTTTTTTATCTGCATGGTTTGGAAAAGTTTTACATCTTTTTTGAAGATTTAAGTCAGAAATCTAGTAACTAATGGAGGCATCATGTTTTCATAAGGCCTGGGTCCAGGAGGCTCTTGATAGACAGGGTAACTATGAATCAAGGAATAATAAGCTCCTCTGAAGTGAATTTTTAATTACTGCAGTGCCTTAACACAGTTCACTGGGGCCATGAATGTCATCCAGGATATATTTTCTAACAGCTTTATTTTCCTTTAATGCACCTTTCTGTTAAAAACAGATGACATTTCACCGTTACTAAAGCTGGAGTAATACAGGGATATCCCTAGTGACTACCTTAAGTTATTATTTACCATAAAACACCTAGGAGATTTATACTTAGTGTATTTATTACTAGGGTGAATTTGTTCAGATGTTACTTCTCTTCTCTTAATTGAATTTTGGAAACAAATTCTTTACTTCCCTTTTATTTCCTCAATTAATGGATTTTGCTGCCAAAATAACCTCTTCTGGTCAAAGAATATGTTTAAATAACATTAGGAAAATAGCTTACTCTTTGACAAAACGATGCTGACCATTTTTTATTCTGTCATTCAAGGAAAGTTCCCATTTACAATCACCAAAAAATTTCAAACCAACCTGATGCACTCCCCAAAACATCCCACACGACACACTCTGACTTTCATTTAACATCAGCTGTACAGCTCATTGACTGCAATACATATGTCATAGAAAAGAATCGGCTTAAGAAAATGTTATTTAAAGCTTCTCAGTAGTAAGTTATAATTAATACTTACAATTAATACCCGTCAGTTTTAAGATACCCGGTAGCATACTGTGCTCAATATACTCACAAGTGACCTGCATTTGTCTTTTCACATGTATTTCTTCCCAACAGAAATGTTTTATCCATTCAAATAAAATTACATAAATCGCAGTGACTTCCTTTTAACTGAAGGTAATAGTAAACAGAAGTCAGATGATAGCTGGTAGTGTGATACGGTGCTCCTATTGATAGCTTCTTTTTTGCACAAAGTAAACCTTAGTTAGTTTGATAACAGCATGCTGGACTTGGAAGTGAGTGTTATTCGGAAAATAAGTTCTTCTCAGTTGTCACTGAAGTGCTGACTGGGGCTTTGATTTGCATAAAACTTGATTATATTTAGTACCTGCTCAAGTATCCATGCTAAATCAGCATCGCTTCATCAGCACACAGAGAATATCTTTCTGCCTATATTTCTTCTAAGATCTTCCTAAGATGACTTATTATTAGAACATATCATACAGCAATTTAAAATGTATGTATGCAATCATACATATAATACTCATGGGTACTCAGATGTCTCCTAATTTCCTGCCTTTCTCTTCAATTTGTTCCTCAATGTGCAATAAATGGCTGTAACTGATATTCAGCTTCTAAAGGACTCTTCTCTGGAACTGCAGTGATTCATGAGGTGCACAGAATCTTGGTAAATGTACGAAATTATGATCAACATTATCTGTTTTTTTGAAGAGGATCCAATACTTGACCTTACAGATGTTTTTTTAATACATTGTCACATTATCTAGTCATATTTTTATTTTTGTCCAGGTCATCACAAAAAGCACATCACTGGGTTCATGTGCTAATGTGTGTTGCATGTTAGTGTGACAACAATGAAGTCCCGTGCAAAGCTATTACTGTTCTGTGATTATGACAGCTCCTTTAGGGCCAAAGGCAAATACCTATGGTAGAGTTTGACATCAATGCCAAAGTGAGACCAAATCACAAACAAAAGGAGAGGGCATTACAACATTCCCTCCTGTGGTATCTAGGGGTTTCTTTTCTTCTTTGCCTACCTGGGAAAAAAAAAAAAAAAATTATGTTAAGAGAATATTCTCAATTTACAAGATGAAAGGGAGATCCTAATTTACTTGTCTACATGATAATTAGTGGCACAAGGTGGGCAGGGGTGGGTGGGACACAGGCAACAACTCTCTTACTGGGGAACTTTAAACCCAAGCTACAAACTCATCGGTTCTGAGCTTACCTTGAATAGCTAGGTAACGGAGAACAAAAAAGTGTGACCAAGTTGTCCAGTAAAGTCACAGACAGAAATCATTATTTCACCCTTATTTAGCCCTATAAAGCCACTGTCATCACTCTCTGAGATGCTGCCTCCACGTTATAAAAATCAAGTAAATAGGATAAGTATAAGCAGTTACATTTATAGGTATACATAGGCTACAATTAAAGTAAGAAACCTCCTCTTCAACGATTTTTCCTCTCTTGAAAATAAATAAAATCAGGGTCCTGCTGTGGCACTGAAGTGATTAAGACAAAGAACACATATCTGGGGAGCTGGGAAACAATGTATGGAACAGTATTTTGCCCAGCTACACACAATTTACATTCCTCACCTTTCACAGTCCTCAATGACTGCATATATTACTTTTTTTTAAGAAGCAGATTTTGGCTAAAATGACCTTTTCATGTTGTGTAAGTACAGATAAAGTTTTCCTAATGAATACACTGAACTTACTGAATGCAGAAGATAAAAATAATAGTCTCTCACTACAGCTGACAAGGAAATAAGTATCAAGACTTATTCTCCGCTGCATTTGTGTTAGAAGTCAAGAGTAATTTTTGCACAGTCAACAGATATGCACCAGGATAAAGCTTCCATGGTTCAGGCTTAGGAGCCTTACAGCTGCACTGTTTCCCAAGCGATGAGACTCCGCTCGGCAGCAGAAGGCAAGCTGGTTTTTGGTAGTAGGTCCTATCAGGCCCAGGTTAGCTCAGTACAGTCCATGCCTCTGGAGGTATCACAGCTGTGGCAGCCCTAAAACAGGATGATGCACAGGGCAAGGAGAAAGTTGATAGGAAGACAGGAGTTCAGAAATAACAGGAAGAATAATCCCTATGCTTTTAAGTGATGCTTAAGGAAAAGTTCCTATTCATATTATAAAACAACTTGCTCTTAAAAGGAATGTAAGAACAGTGAGGAAGGATGTCCTGCTTTGGAAGTCCTTGGTCCTGTTGGTACCAATTGGTTCAAACCAAAACATATTTTTCTACACAAATACTGCAGGCCAATGCCTCCCATTGTTGATAAGCCACAGCATATGGAACCTTTGTCATATAACACTAAAATGGGAATTTTATTCACATTCTCTTGTTTTCATAGATTCATGTTCCTTATTTTAAGAGAGAGGTGCTCAAGCTCACAGACTTGGATTTTCAGAACAGTTAAGCACCTACTTTGTGAACATGGCTGGAAGTATTGTGTATTTGAAGTACAATATTTTCTAGCTGCACACTGTGAACTTGGGCCAGAATTTCAGAGCTTAGTGTCCAGCAGCTCCTAGCATTTCACTCTGTTCTGCTGGGTGCTAGGTCCTTTCAAATAATTTGGCTACTGAGGCACCCATGTGGAAGTATAGTTTATAACTCGTTCAAAGGAAAACCAATTTTCACTGCAACAAAGCATTTATTAAATAAGAATTATTGCTCTGTCAAACTACAACTGTCTGTGTCATATTTCTGGTATCACTTAGGAGAAAAATGCAGCTGAGAAAGCATACTTTTTACTACATTTCTTGAATTCTCTAATAGTAAAACAAGCTTTGTCAAAACTGCCTTTTCTTAAAGTTTTCACAGACACCCAGCAAGTTTCAGAGCCCATATTTTTTGCTACAAAGCACCTGAAGACAGAGGTGTAAAGTGGACATGAGAGTGCAACCTTCTCTATCTACCATAATACTAATTTACATTACTAAAAGTTCTAAATGCAAACATGCTTAAAAAGCATGTACAATTTTCCTTTCCATCCAGATTCACCTGTCTGAAAAAATGATACAGAAAACTATACATGTTAGTTAAACAAAACCTACACTTTTAACTAGTGTATATGTTTGTTGTGTTATCCATTGAAGAGGCCAATTAACATGCTGTATTACCCAATTTTTTACTAGTACATCGTGCATTTATATAGAATTCATGATGCTTTACATCAGGATTTTAATAACATTAGTCATCAGTAAGAAAGAGCACCCTACCTCATACTGGGTAAAACCAGCTGCTCAGGATTTAGCCAAGCACCAAGACCATCATTAGTGGGCTCTGTTTATTCTTCTGGACAGTAATTACCCAATGTATATTAGCCTTTCATCAGGGAAGGGCTGGGAAGAAAGACAGAACAATATTAACTGAATTAATGACTAAGAAATCATGGAAGGCAGAAGATGGCAGATCCTCAAAGAGAAAAGAGAAAATATAAAAAAATCCTTGTCCTTCATTCCCAATGCAGATTTTTCTTTTGAAGTTATAGGCTAGGTATTTGCCCAAGGGCCAATATTCTAACTGCATGGAGCAGGAAAGCATCTATAGCTCACTCTCTAGATAAAGGGACAGAGAAAAGGAGCAATCTTTAGGAACTCAAACCCTGACAAGCAAGCAAGCAAGCAAATCACAATTAAGCTGAGTCATGAGTCTTTAAACAGACAGTGAGGCAGCAAGGATTTGTAGGGTTTATGAATGAAATGTTAATGTTTGCTTTTAGCTTGACCTGGGGCCACCTTGATCACAGTTGCATTAAACCAGCAAAATAACATGGCATGCTATCCAGCCAGCCATGGTAATACTTAAAAGTCAGCAAGGATCATTATCTGGAGTTCCCTTCACAGCTCTGCTGCGTGATTTGGCAGGTATACTTCTACTGTTCTGCAAGAACAGCTTTGGGCTTGGTAACCAAAGTCTGTATGGGCCAATATCCATTCCATGCAAGGCATGATACTGACTACAGCAGGTGAGCAAGGACCATGTTGTACTACCTGATGGCTTTTTCCTGTGTATTTGTGTTACTCTCTTGTAACCTAGCAGAGACAAATTCTGCAAAAAATTGACTTAAATACCATTATGGTATTTCATGCAAGTGCTTGAAGAAACACAATTTTGACCAGTGCTTTCTACACTTTGTCCAGGTTTTTTCCATACAGCAAGTGGGGGGGGGGTTGGGGGGTGGGGGGTGGGGGAGAGAGAAAAGTGGGAAATACGGGATGAAATCCAGCAAACACAAGAGGTTTCTAAGCTGGAACAGTAATTGTCGCATTACTGTTACCAAAGTTTCCGTTGTGCACGAGATTCAAGTGTGTTCCTAAAAAGGATGGAATGAAAAGATAGGTTGTTGTATTCTTTCTTATCCTCCCGGGGAAAATAAAAGTTTCTAAATGTTTTAGTGCCATATTTATAAAATGACATGTATTTAGTACCCCCTCAGACATTCCAGAAAAAAATATGTTTTTATTTCCACCAAACAGCATTTTTCCAGAAACTCCTTCCGAATGTGGCAGCAACATTGGTCTGAACTCAGTCAATGACTGAGTTCAGGTGTGATTTCTTTTACACATAGGTAAGATCTACTGAACTAGAACTGAGTTATACAAAACATAAAGGCATGAATACTCTAAACATTGACACACGTACTCAATTCCCTGCAAACAAGTAACCTTGTTTAGTTCCACTGTGGATGCCATATTAAGTATAAGCATAACTGCTTCCAGGATCCAGGTCTAATCTAAATTACTAACCAATACAAATGTTCTAATATTCATACAGGATGGTGTAAAACGTACTTACACACAGAGACACAAAGTAAATATTACTGTTTCTCAATTGGACTCAAAGCCAAGTGCCAACAAGCAGGAAGGAAAATGGGAATTTATTTTATTAGACTTCACAAGAAGAAATTATCCAGCTCTGATGAGAATACTGATTTTAGGTTTTAATTATTATTCTAATGGAGTCACTTCCATTTGCAATTACACATTTCATTTTACAATTTAATAAATCATCACAGTGGGAAGTAAATCAGTAGATATTCATGCTTAAGCCTGAGATTTCTGGTGTAATTTGCATTAAAAAAATTAAATAATAGCAATAAAAAAAGCATTAAAAAAAAAAAACCAAAAAATAAGGCAGAAGCTATGCAAAAGGAAATGCATAAATGCAAAACTACTGAGATTAACCAAATGAACAGCTTGAGCTATTGTAAATAAAATGGAAAATGTCCTGCCTAGTCAGCCACATGGTAGCTGTGTCACGATACTAAAGCTTGCAGCAAAGAAAACAGTACACACACTATGAAAGCAAAACAACGTCTTGGAGGAAAGTTTATGCACTTTATTACTTTAATGTAATGCCAAATAGCACAAGTAAATGATATGTAGAACTTGGACTAGCACTAGATGCAAAGAAAGACAGCAGCTGGCAAACAGTAAACAATTCCAAATAGACAGTGGGACACCGGCAAACCTGTGAAGCTACAAAAAGAGCTATGTAAGAGGAGAGAAAACTTGCAGCCAAAGATAAAACTGTTCAGTTTTCCAAATGCAGCATTATGACAATGCAAATTATAAGCAGAATTCTAGAAAGAAAGAAAGAAAAAAAAAGACATGCTAAAATTTTAGGCAGGAGAAAAAGCACATAAACCATACAATAAATAAATAGACATGCAAGCAAAGCCACCAGCACTAACAACATTCTGCTAGGACCCATAATATCCACTGGCATTTTCACAAATACAGATTTACATGACCAGAGCATCCTCTCCGTAAACACACTAAACCAGATAAAAACACCTTAAGCAATATAGCATCCAGCTTATTGATTACTTTTATGATATTAGAGTAGTGGAAGTAATAGCGCACACAGAAAAGGAAGGTGCTGTGGGTAACATCTGTAAGTCATTTGTGCCAAAGAAATATCAAAAAAAGAGGAATGAGAGTCATGAACAAATTAGTCAGTGTTTGCAGTGTTAAGAAAACATGTGAGTTTAAGCCAGATTTTAAAAGTCATGAAAGAGTGCCCCAAAGATGTCTTTCAGTAATTGTCTGAAAAGGTAGCATTCTCAGCTCCCACGGTCTGCACAGTAAAAAATGCCAGAGATGAACACCTCTGACTTTGTATCTAAAACAGCTCTGCAGCAGGTCAAGAGGATCTGGACGCCCCTGGAAAAACAGGAAACAGAGATAAAGCAGATGAACTGAACTAGTTCCATGGCTTCAGAGAGAACAAAACCAAAACAAACAAAAAAACCCAAAGCAAAAAATAAAAGACTGAACACAAGCTAATATTATAAGATCATTTGCATCTGATATTCTAACAAGGATCAGCCACTGAATATCCTCAACTACCAAGATCAGTGACTGAGCAAACTATCACTGTATGTTAAAGCACTGCAATCTCCTCAAAAAATTCTCTGTGAAATACTTTTAAGTTATTTGGGAATATGGCTGGATTTGACTTTCAAGTCAAGCCTAATACATATGCCAAACACGACCAGAGATATTCAGCATACAGCAAGCAGTTGGTGGCACATTCCAAGAAACACAGTGCAAGCAGCAAGAGCCAAATGCTTCTTGGAAATTGAGAGCATTCCTAGTCTGGCGGAGAGGGAAGGAAGTATTTCATTGACTGATGGACCTTGCTAAGGCTCTACAAGCAAGAACAGCATGGCAGATGAGTAAAACAGAAAAAAATAAAAATCTCAGCCACTGAACACAAAATCCTATGGTTTACCTTGCAACCTATTAAGTCAAAAAAAGAATGTCGGTAAGGAACTACCCAGCATACTAAGACAAGCTACCGCTGATGTGATTTCAATTTGATTTGTAAGAGTGTAGCACCCACAGCATTCAGGAACCGATTCATGTCCAGCCAGCCCTGAGGCAGAATCAGGGCATCCCCAAGTGATACGGTCACTGCCCTCACCATCACAAGCCACCACCATGGCAAAAGCACACAGCACACCACACCGCTGGCTTCATTCAGAATTTGAGTAAGAGGGTGTTCTGCAGATGTTCTCTACACCAACCAATGACAAGGGTTTGCAACACTTGAGAAACAGGTATTTTTGATAACAGATAACTGTTCACTAGCAGCAGGTTTACACCAGTTAAGCAAGAATTCGGTCATATCACTCCACCATACCAGAGCCAGCCAAAACCCAAAACTGGGTCAGCAGCTAAAATTTTAGCCTCTTAACAGCTGCATGAAGCAAACAAATGTCAAGCCACCCTTGAAAGAAATAATTGCAAAAGAGATCTCATTAACAATGTCTCAATAAAACATTCTGTGCTGAGATGCAGGCCTTGATAACTGCAGCAGGACACAAAATCAGGATCAAACTTACAGAGTGTACCACAATGGTGACACAAAACCTTCCAGGGATCCTGTGAGGAGAAAGCCATTTTCTCAAGATAAATCACGTCCTGGAAAAAAGCTGTGTATGTGAAATGGAAAACTCCATGTGTTTTGGGTTGTTTTGGTTTAAGTGAATGGGTACATATTCTTCCAAAACGACAAATACATCTACTCACTATGAACACAAGCTTCCATGAAATAATACTGAGAGTCCAAGATTTGATCAGCAACCCAGGGAAAGCATCACCCGGGGAAAGCATCTCCACTAGTAAGTGGCCAGCATGATTGAAGATATCCTCAAAAATGCTACATCCCCACAAAAAAAAAAAAAAAAAAAAAAAAAAAGAGCAAGACAATCTACTGAAAGAAGAGCCCAACTTCAAATCGTCCGCAAAATACAATGCTTCATTCAATGTCAGGACATAAAAGGAAAAGCTTTCAAATTCAAAGAAGAAAAAGTTGGTTGCCAGATGGGAGGGGGTGGGGGGGTGTTGAACTCTGAGTTTAAAAGAATGAGTATACTGGCGACAACACAAATTTTACCATAAGGGAAATAACAATATATGTACGTCAGGTACAGTAGCTGTATTTAGTTGTGTCCTGTTGTATAAACAGAACAAAAGAAATACTATGATAATCAGCTACCTGGCGAGAGGGTGCATAATATGCATGTATAAAGGACCTTAAAATGTTAGCACTCAGAGGACATATATGAAAAGCAGACTTCTGCACTAACTTCACACACACATTTTGCACTTCAGCAGTCAGCACATTTGTCTTGGAACACTGTTTCCTGAAGACAGACATGTTTTGGCTTTCAATACAGCTATTCCAGAGGATCTCATCACACCTTCCAAACCAGTCTATTTACAAAATCCAAAGCAAGGAGGGTCTCGGGAGTGGGACAATGGACTTTACAAATGACAGAAATGAGTGAAGAAAAGGATCCAAGGCTTCCAGCAGGACTTCAAAGCAGAGAGGCTTGTCTTGTCCAATGTGCAGCTTGCAACTTACGAAGACTTTGGTTTGCAGAGCAGCTGGTCCAGTAGGACAGTGAAGGTTCAGTTTCTTTTTTAATGCTTAAGTCCACTCATTTTATTTTATATGAAGGATATAGTTTATCCTAGAAAATGACAACACTGAATTCTAGGACACCAAATTAATTTTTAGAGAGTTTGTTGGTAGAGCTCTTTATTTTACAAGTTAAAATTAATTAAGGCTTGGGTTCTTCAAGAAACATAGCATCTGTTGGTCTTTGTCTCAGACAAGCTGAGAACAGAGTAATTACAAATGGTCTATATGTGGTTGCTACTCAAGGAGATACTTAATTTTTTGCAATATTGGAATAAACCAGTTTTTAATTAGATGACAGGTGATGTACTACATTTCAGCAACTGGATATGCTATGAAGTAGTTCAAATAAGTGGTTCTTAAAATGAGTCACTTTGATTCAATTCGTCTCCAGTAACTCCACTAATCTTTCTTATATGTGAAACTCAGATTTATTTAGAATTGATCACCCACAACTAGCAAACTACTGCAAGAACTACTCACTTAACTACTTCCATGTGAAATACCTTCACTCTCAAGTGTTCTTTTATATGACCTATCTTAATTATGAATTTAAGGAAAAAAATAAGACCTTGCAATTAGGTTGGAGCAAGATTTTAAATCACAGAATCATAGAATGGTTGGGTTGGAAGGGACCTTTATAGGTCACCTAGTCCAATCCACTGCCATCAGCAGGGACTTCTTCAACTAGATCAGGGTGCTTAAAGCACTGTCCATCCTGACATGAATGTTTCCAGGGATGGGCACCTACCATCTCCGTGGGCAACCCGTTCCAGTATTTCACCACCCTCATTGTAAAAAATGTCTTCCTTACACCTAGTCTGCATCTACCCTCTTTTAGTTCAGAACCATTACCCCTTACCCTATCACTACAGGCCCTGTTTAAAAGTCTACCCCCATCTTTCTTATAAGCCCCCTTTAAGTATTGAAAGGCCAGATGGGTGCCTTTGTTCAAAGAAGGATTTGTTTCATTAAGAAATAGTTTCAGGCATGTTTTCAAGGTTTTCTCTAAAGACTGAGAACTAGAAGTATTTTTAGGATGACAGTTAAAATATACATGTAACCATGGGCCCAGGAACATAAGCTGTAAGTAAAAGTACTATTATGAAACTGCCATGTTTCAGACATGTAATACACACCCAGATGTATCAGCTTATTTGATTATTTAATCTACATCCATAGCACAATACTGGCATCACAGAGAAGATTTTATCAGCCTGAGGGTTGTTTTTGTTTTGGTGACTGTTTTTTTGACACACATGCACCAGGTATGAAACCTCCTCATTTTTCATCATCATCTGACAATTTTTTCAACTTCTTATGTATTGAAACTTATTATAAAAATTATTTTTTTACATAGGCTTATTTGCTTTTTTGCTGTCACTCAGTGTGGAAATATGAGGGAGATTAACTTCTAGTATATAGAGCTTTAGAGAATGTAGGTATTTTTAAAAATCAAAACCTCCACTTTCTATCAGTGTACTTCTTTCCCTAGGAAGGGCACATAGATAGAAAAATAACCAAGTTAAGAAGAAAACACAAACCCAATATATCAAATGTTAGTGGATGGAAAATGTTAAAGTAACTATAAAATGTTTCCTAAGATCAATTAGCCAGAGTACAGAAAGTTTTGACAGTTCTGGTGTATGAGCCCAGGCATACAGAATAAAGCACTGGTATCTAAACAATTGATTTGAGCTTAATAAAAGTGAGACTAATTTGCTATGCACAGAATTAGTAGAAGCATTTCAAAGAACAAATAATCTGAATCCACCGTTCCATGTAATTTATTCCTCAATTTCATTTCTAAGATTTCCAGTGTACCTAGTAATAAAAATCTGAAGTGGATAAGAGGGTAATTAGGGTTTGTGTCAACCTCTGTATAGATTTTCTTTTTCTGACAGTACTAGAAAGCTGCACTGCCAGCACATGGAATACTACGGAGTATGTCTGAGGTTCCCAGTGGTAAGAAAATGTATACTGTATGCCTGATGTAAAACAAAAGACCCTTCTCAGTAGTTTTCTAGAACATAATACACTGCAGTACAGTACGGTGGACTTTAGCCTAGCAGAGGAAGTAACAAATACATCCATGTTTTTTGTGTTAATGTTTATTGTTTTTCAGCAATAGATTCACTTGGCTACCTCATGCCAATAATAATGTACTGTGTAGTTAGTCCTTGTTTACATTTATGGCACAGTTTTACTTGTAAAGAAATGTAAAAGAAAACATATGCCCCATCACATTAGTGTGATGCTGTCTTGCTGTTTAACATCAGCCATAATGATCTTTCAAGAGTCTGACTGAAAGCCTGGAGTTTCTCTACGTGATGTCCCTTTAGTCTCTTGGAGAACATCACAGAATGCCTGCCGTGTAAAACTAGGCCTAATCTTAATTATCTTGCTGTCTATTTCCTGAGCTTAATTAACTTTTCTGAGTGCTTTTCTACATGACCATTTTGTCTTATTCAGCATTTAATAATTGCTTTTCCCTCAGTTCCTAGGACAACGAAAAGCCTTCACAATCTTAATTGTTATGGCAAAAGCTAAGGTATAAGATTTGAAAGAAAAGCTGTAACAAAAAATTTAAAAACATAAGGCCATGCATACAAATAGAAGGGCAGAAATCTGCAAATGTGGAGAGATAATCTATTCTAGCTTCTAAATGAACTGACTTTAAATATTTAATGATCTTGTTAAGTAAATTCAGATTACAGGATTCAAATTCTTGTCATTATAGGTCATCAGGCTGGTTTAGGTGAAGTACAAATTGTCCATAGTCCACAGTGCTCAGATAAGTTTAGAATAATATAGCAGCTAATTTGCATGGCCAAGCCTTCTCCCTTACTACTTATCCAAATACTCTACGATCTGGCCACTCTTCTTGCAAGGGAGAACAACACAGTGAAGGCTGAGCACGTTGTAGCATCTCATTTTGCTACTGCTAGAATTTTACTTTGTGTTTTCAGATTACAAAAACCATCTGTATGCTTCAGAGAAACAAACACTAAGACTTTGCTTACTCCATTTTTTTCACATTCAGGACACAAAGGGGAAGTTTTAAACTGGCTGTCTAAAAAGCCAATATGATTATTTTCGTTTAAAAAATACTGTCTTCCAAGCTCACACAACCTCCATTAGCTATTTCAGTGCATTTACTACATACGACTCTCTTCACCTCTACCATGCCAGCCAGAAGCTGAATGATTAGTTGATATGCAGGTGTTCAGCCAAGTTGCTTTTTAGTAATATTGGAGATAGACCAGATAAGTGAAAAGCTAATAAGTGGACAGCAGTCATCCCCTAGCTAAAGGTCTGAGGTCCAGTAGATTTTACAGAATATTTGTCTAACTTTTCAGGATTTGATCCTGTCACTATCTGACTGTCAGCACCAGAAGACAGATTCAGACATAAAAATAACCAACATCAAAGTAAAAACAATCAGCTCAAGCACCCATCCAGAAAACAGGGAAAGCTATGCTATCTTTTCTGTTGCTACTTTTCCCGTAACACCCAGAAACAGCAATCAAATAGCTTAGCAATAACTTCATCAAAGTGAAAAACAAAGCTTCACAATGGTAAATAGCTAACTGATAAAATTAGCTATATCCCCTTATCATGATGGGGTTAATAACTCTAACGACTTGACTCTTCTCCTCTGTTCCCCTAGACACCAACAAAATACCCTTTATACTAAAAAATAACGCACTGCATAAGGAATCAGGAGTGCCGAAGTTCATATCATTTCACTTCCATTTGCTTGCACTTGTGTATTTCAGTCATTTTGACTGTCAAAGCCTCCTGCTTGCAAGCTGAGAAGTCACACAGGATCACTTTTAGCAGCTATGGGCTAAAAACTTGCAAGTACTGCTGTCCCAAGCTCTCTGCTTTTCAGGGGTATTTACAGAATGAAGATGGAGTAAGGGTATTTGGATGTACTGAACACCTAGTATACTCTCCTACAGCAGCAGGAAGAGAAATCAAGCACAAACATCATAACCCCGTACTGTTATATAGGAAGCACAGTGTAGAGCACCAATGCAGCACACAAGCCTGCAACTGTACACTACAGCTGTTACATCTAGCCTTCTCCTTGAACTTCATGTTAACCCTTTCTTAACACAGAACAGAGTATGGTTTTATCAGGACTTGGTAAGAAAGTAATAAATTGAGTTATGGACTAGACTGCTCACAAAAGCAGGTCAAGAAAGACAGTCTTAATACAACCTATTATAATAAAGAGCAAAATAAAGAAGAAAAAAAAACAACCCTCGACCTAGTTTTTACTTACTTTTTCCACGTTAGCTTCCACAAACTTCATTACTTAAACACTGAGTAACTCATCCAATCACAAATTTCCCTCTTTCCTCTCCCACCTCCAGATCACTAGGACAGGTGTGAAGAAAGGCAAAGGCTACTGAACAGAACCAAAGAGTAAGCCCAGCTGGGCGAACTTAGCCTCAGAAGGAAGCAAACCATGCTCCCAGGGCTGGCACTGACAACATGCCCAACCGCCTTGGCAGAGAGGAGGCACACCAGGAAAGGAGAAAGAAATTGCTGTCTCCCACTTGTGATGTGACTCCAGGGCTGAAGGAAAAAACATCTTTGAGCTCCCGGGTATGCCTGGGTCACTCATCCATGGGACAGTTTTGACATATGGCCCATAATCTTAAGAAGGTTGGCCATTTTACTTTTCAAGTTTCAAGCACAGTCTAAATAAGAAAAGTTTCATCTGAAATCTTTGGAAATTCGAGTGCCTTTCCCTTCAAGAGAAACCCCCCTCAGGAATCAGAGCCCAAAGCAACTTACTGGTGACCAGTTCTGAAATGTCCTATTAAGCCAGGGCTGTTCACACTGCTGTGAACTCTGTTGTGTCAACACAGAACCACCAAAACTTTAATCTTTAGGGCAGCTGAAAAGATTTATTGCTATGTCAGTGACAAGCTGGAGTTTAAATTTTCAACATATGAAGCTTAAAAAAGGGACAACCTTTCTCTTAAGTGGTTTAAGATTTGAATCACAGTTCCACCAGCTTGAGGACTTGTGAATTGTTTTCAGCTCATGGAGCAATTGTATTTATTGCCAATAAATTGGAGGGCAGTTTGATTAAAAGATCAAGAGAAACATTCCTCTGTTCCTAGCTTTTAAGTACTAGGCTAATGGTGTAAGAAACCATTGACTAGACAGAAGTGCCATGGTCTTCAACCATAAACCTATCACCTTACTGTATTTATTGTCTCTTGAAGACAGTGACCTGCTTTTTGTGCTACGTTAGCCACTTTATAAAAACTGACTGCTAGTCAGCAGCTGTAAGGTTAGTTTCCTTAGAGCATGTGTCATTAGCATGAGACTGAATTTTAAGACAATCACTGGATTAGCTAGATACACTTAATTAAATAAACTTATAAGACCACCAATAACACTACTTGTTGAAACCACTCAACAGCAGTGGAATCTCTGCAAATGAATATTAACAGAACTTGTAGTTACTTGTGTTCAGTTATCTGGAGTGGTTCGTATGCTCTGGAATTCAATTCTCGCTGAGACCTGCAACCAAACTTACATACACGGGTGTGTAAACCCACTCAATATACATTTGAAGAGGAAGGAGGAGAAATATGTATATCCCAAACTATTTTGAAATGAAGAGTCTGACCAACCAAAAAACCTCAATACATGTACTTATATCCTCATATTTACTGAGAGCAACTGGCAAATAAATGAAATGGAAGAAAGAGACACAGAAGCTCAAGCTGCTTTTGTACAAAGACAAAAAGTGGCTGCATTTTACAAGTGAGAGTGTAGTTTTCATACCCATGCATGCTTGTGTAGAGCAGTATGTACTTTCTGCTGTCTCTCTTGAAGAAGTGATGAAGCAGGTCATTAGAAGTGAACAGATTGAGGGACTAACAGTCATGCAGGGTGTTAAAGCAAGCTCGTGTTATCCCAACTGCACTATCATAATGCTTTCAACTACTACTTGCTTGATAAAATGGAGCAAAGTGAACAACTAGGGAAACAAACAGGAACTGAAATAAACCCTAGTAAGTAAGTAACCCTTGGTAACAGCAGCTTAAAGCTCATTTAACTCATAGGCTCATTTAAAAAAACAGCTTCTAGCACCACTTAGAAAAAAATTTGCTCAGGCCTGCATATGCACTGAGTTTCCAGGTATGCTTTGTGATTGTTAGAAAATATATTAGAGTTTTACTTGATCTAGATGACTGGAAAAAAAAAAATCCTGCATCTGCTGAAGCCACTAACAGCTTAGTGATATGTTCAACTGAGCCTCTTCCAGGTTTTCTCTACTTTCATTAATATATATCCTGGCAGTCAGTAGAAACAACAAAACATAGTATTTCAGAAGGTAGGGAAAAGGCCAATAAAGAGCTAAAGAAAAACATAAAGCAACTTAAAGCAACTTTTTTTTCCTGTGCTTTTGCTTCTTCCTCTCAGTGTCTGCCCTGATGGTCTTCTACAGTTAACAAGACCTGTTGTTCAAATTAATATGAATTTAACATACTAACATATGAACACACTTCTCTGCTTCTTGCAAGTCAGAGATTTCTTTCTGTATTTTATGGGGGCTTGAAATTATAGGTCCCAGAAGCCATAGAGTACCATTTGGCACACACTTAAATATAATGCACAAACATATACATGTGGAAAGCTCCAACGTCCATTCAAGTTCTGCCATATTTCCATTGCTACACAAG
This sequence comes from Falco peregrinus, assembly GCF_023634155.1. Taxonomy (NCBI): domain Eukaryota; kingdom Metazoa; phylum Chordata; class Aves; order Falconiformes; family Falconidae; genus Falco; species Falco peregrinus. The sequence continues at coordinate 22,153,002 of NC_073739.1, forward strand.
TCAATAACCACCTCTTCACTTTATAGATTCCAATACATTTCAGCTTACAGCATTTCCATGTAAAGATACTCCTAAGGTTTTGGAGGAAATTAAAATATTTTCAAAATAGGAAAGAGTTATTAGAAGGACATGTTTCTATGAATAAGCATTCTTTCTGAATTCTAACACCTGTGGGTTTTTGTAGATAGCTTTGAATCTAGATCCTTTGTATATAGGGCAAACAGGCTGATATGAATCAAAGGCAGTACTAACTTTCAATGTAGTCAAGATAGGTATGTATATATTTACATACACATAAATACATCTATATTTATCCTGACTACATTAAAAGGTATTACTGTCTTTGATTTATATCAAGTGGTTTGCCATATATTTAGACAGCAGGATCAGAGAGGCTCCAGTAACTCTCTTGTTTTACTACTTTTTTTCATACCTGTATCTCCTCTGTGACTTTTGCAGCCATAGGGCCAGGTTTAGGTCATTTTTGTTCTGGCAACACACTGGGATTTCCAAACTCTGCAAATCAGATTTCGCAAATACCATTAGCTTAAGTCAAAATCATAAAATAGTAAGAGGGCTGAACATGCCATTATTTCCCTTTCATTTTTGTAGTGCAATTTGCAAGAAACATGAATATGTATTTTTGTGCCCTTTTTACTGCCACCATTCCTACTTGCATAGTCATTGCAAGATTGACATCACTTTAAGCACTATTTGCAATCACAAAGAAATAATTCAGTGATGTATTTCCCTTTTTCCACTGCAACAATGTTTTGCACTTACGCAGCCAATGTTACAAACAAATCTGCCATTGTGCACTAAAAGAATGAAAGGGAACTGTACTCATAATCTGATGTTGCAAGAACTGTGGGGAATAAACACAATGGCATAGAATGCCAATATTAAGCTTATGATTTGGTATCTGCTGGAGAATAATTCATACCAATTTTTATGTGACATTTAGAACAATACATCTTTTTGTGGCAAGTCAACCAATAAAAAGTGTTGCCTTATAGTATTAAAAAATGTGCATAGTTGCTGTTACATCTAAATTATGGAAGAGACCAAGTAACTCAAAACTGCTAAGTAACAGAAAAGAAAAACAAGAAAGGTGACACAGCACAAATCTAAAGTAAATTCAGCTGGCAAGGTTGGACTATGCTGCTTTCTGTGGGTGCTAGCAGTGTCAGCCAGGCACCAGGAGTTGGTGATAATGGGCAATTTCAGTGTTTGACAGTGGAACAGAGCAGGATATAAGCTAATTCTTCTGACATAAAAGGGGTATCCTCTAAATACAAATATGAGACAGCAGCTCAGTTTTCAAGTGACAGCGAATAAAGGTAGAAACCAATTTAGCTGAGGGTAACAATAAAAGTAACATTTCTGGTTTTTAGGAAGGCAGACATGGGAAAAAATATCAATAGCCTTCAGGAAAGCAGACTTCTATAACCTTACAGACCTGGTTGTGGAGGTCACACAGGATGGAGTGTTATTTTTGGGGATAGGAAATATCAGCTACCCTGAGTTTTTTCTTCACAAGTTTTTATCTTATTATTTTTGAAGAACCATTTCACATTTTGCATATGTTCCAGGAAGAGTCAACTCAACATCCCTGGAGTTATTTAAAAGACATGTAAATGTGGTGCTTACAGACATGGTTTAGTGGTGGACTTGGCAGTGTTAGGTTAACAGTTAGACTCACTGATCTTAAAGATCTTTTCCAATCTAAGCAATTCTGTGGTTCGATGATGTCTAGAGAAGATGAATAAGGAAAACCAGTAATCTTTGAAGGGCACAGATGTATACTATCACAGTGGAATGAAAAGATAAGGAAGGATTGGAAGACACCAACTTAGCTAATTTTTTTCAATGACTTCAAAAAGAAAGCTCAAAGTAGAAATAAGGTTAGATTATTGTTTAATACCACTAGTAATTTAAACAAACACCAGCAGAAAATCTAGAAAGACCAGCCTTTGAAGAGTTAAGGAGAAATTAAACTTATTTGGTAAGTAATTCAATAAGAAGACAACTACCAAAGGAGCTGGTTTGATAAACAATGGCAAGGAAGTGCTGCTTCACAGTTCTCACTGACTGACACATTAATACCAATTTACCTCCTCTTTCACTCAGGATGTGATCAATGCTTAACACGACCAGCCCCAGTAACAGAAAGGTAAGAATTCCAGACACTGCAGGTTAAAAAGTATGTTGGATGTTTTCAAGCTGGAAGTGCTGTTGAAATTTACCTTTAAAAACACTGAGGCCACTGCCTCCATGAACAGTGGAGCCTGTCTAATGGCATACTGGGGCTGAGAGGGGAGGAGAGGAACCCTCCTGGTCAGGAATGGGCAGCTTGTTGGCCCATTCTACTGTCCTAAAACCAGTGCTTGCAAAAGGCTAAAGGAAGCAGCTTAAGAACAACTAGCAGTTATCTTTCAGATTTCATAAAGGACATGGATGAGCCCAGAACACTGAGAGGAGGACAGGAAAAACATCTGGTGCCTACCTTTAAACCAGGGAAGAAGAAAGGGGAGAACCTGGGACATGGAACCCTGCCAGCTTACCTTCACCTCCTAGAAAACAGGAAAACAAGAAAGTTTAAGCATAACAAAGGTAAAAAGGGAATGAGAAAGTGCCCCATGGAGTAGTATCAAGCTATTCACACTTTCTCCCTTTGTCTAACACAGCGATTCTACTGAACAGGGAAGAAATATTAAGTGTTAACACCTTGATTTTAAGCTTCAATTACAAAACTGTTTCAGATTATGTTCTTGTAAGAAGTAAGAAAGCAAGTTAAGAGAAAGAAGCATGTAGGAAAAACTGGATAGCAAAAGTACTATTGGCAGGTTAGCAACAAACTGGAACAGGGTATGGAGTGAGGTTTTACAAGAGTCTATCCCAAGCCCAGAACTGTTCAGTATTTTTTTATTAACTTGAGTGAAAGAAATAACAGGTATGGTTAATAAATGTACAGGTGATACCGATCTGGAAGGGACTTAAATTGAAGGACGGGATTAGAATTCAAACTCCTAATTAACTGAATTCTTACTGACTACAGCAGAGGTTAGGCACTACTCAGAGCAGATGCAAAGTTCTATATTTAGGGGTAATCATCTGCACAGTCATAGTATAACAGATGACTGTATACAGCTGCACTACAGAAAGAGACCTAGGAGTTAACTGGTACATTTTGTGATCCAAGGGCAAATGCATATGGGAATAGGTTTTACCCCCCATGAGAATTTCTTCACTCATCTACGCGATGGAGTTGCCCTCAGCTGGAAATGCCCAGTTCTGGGTATTAATTCAAGAAGGATGTGAACCAGCTAGAAAAGGCAACAAGAATAATCAGAGGTCTGGAAAACAGGAAAAGCTGAAGGAATTATAGTTGCTCAGTCTAGAGGGATGAAGAGTGATGTGGCAAAAAAATCATACATACTTTACAATAAACTCTTAAGGTCCATTGTCAACAGTACAATAGTGATCTTAAAGTTTGAAAGCTTTACCTTACATGCCAACAAAAATGTCTTGACATCCAAGACTTTTAGAAATGGAAGACAGTCCTCTACCCATTCCTGTTTGACAGCAAACTGAACAAATGTCTGTGACAGACAGGAAGAAGCAGCATCACATTGATTTTTTAATGGAATTAAAACTTAATTCAAATAATCAAGTAAAAAGAACTGGAGCTGGAGAAACAGGTAAGTGCCTGTCCTATAGGAAGAATACATCTGAATTATGTGAATTACAGTTGTGCTAGGCTTGCATGGCAAAGTTTTGGTAGTGGGGGAGGCTACAGGGGTGGCTTCTGTGAGAAGTTACAGAAGCTTCCGCCATGTCCAATGGAGCCAATGCCAGCTGGCTCCAAGATGGACCTGCCACTGGCTGAGGCCCAGCCCATCAGTGACAGTGATAGCGCCTCTGAGATACAGTATTTAAGACGGGGGGAAAACTGCTCACAACAGCAGCTGTGAGAGAGGAGTGGTAATATATGAGCGGAACAGCCCTGCAGCCCCCCAGGCCAGCGCCGCAGGAGGGGCAGCGGGGGCTCCAGGGGCCGGAGCAGAGATTCCCCCCAGCCCGTGGTGAAGCCCACCGTGAGGCAGGCTGTTCCCTCAGCCCAGGGAGGCCCACGGTGGAGCAGATACCCACCTGCAGCCCATGGAAGACCCCACACCAGAGTAGGGCGATGCCTGAAGGAGGCTGTGACCCCATGGGAAGAAGCCCACGTTGGAGCAGAATCCTGGCAGGGCCTGTGGCCCCATGGGGAGAAGACCCCCCACAGGAACAGATCTGCTGGCAGGGCTTGTGACCCCATGGGGGACCCATGCTGGAGCAGTCTGTTCCTGAAGGACTGCACCCCATGGAAGGGACCCACAGTGGAGCAGTGTGTGAAGAACTGCAACCTGTGGGAAAGACCCATGTTGGAGAAGTTCAGGAAGGACTCTCTCCCATGGAAGGGATCCTGAGCTGGAGCAGGGGAAGAGTGTGAGGAGTCCTCCTCCTGAGAAGGAAGGAGCAACAGAGACAACGTGTGATGGACTGACTGCAACCCCCACTCCCAGTCGCCGTGTGCTGCTTGAGGGGAGGTCAGAGAAAACTTGGAATAAAGTTGAGCCTGGGAAGAAGAGAAAGGTGGGGGCAGGGTGTTTTAAGATTCAGGTTTTTATTTCTCATTACCCTCTTCTGATTTGACTGGCAATAAATCAAACTAATTTCCTCAGGTCAAGCCTGTTTTGCCCGTGACAACAACTGCTGAGTGATCTCCCTGTCCTTATCTCAACCCACAAGCCTTTTGTTTTATTTTCTCTCCCCTGTCCTGCTGAGGAGGGGAACGACAGAGGAGCTTAGTGGTCACCTGGCATCCTGCCATGGTCAAAGCCACCACAACAGTATAGACGCCACATACTTTTCCCTTTTATTCTGATTGTCAGTGACCTGCAACCAAAGTTTTTGTCACATCGCCCTTTAAATATCAATAGATTGCCAATTTTTGGTACCTATTCTTTGCAAAGCTGATATTACCTCTGCCTTCAGGAACTGAAGCACAAGAAGGAAGAAAGTGACGATCCAGTTCTACATTAGTATTTGTGAGCTTTACCACTGGAAAATGGGATTAAAGAAACTGAAGACAACTTGTTGATGTTTAGTGTCTCATTTAAAGCTACACATCATTTAAAGCATAAACACTTCTTCATGCCAAGCCACTGCCTTCTGCTTTGATTATCTCTATATATTGCCGATGGTGGTATTTGTGACTTGGGCAGACAATTCAAATGTGATACCAGAATTGTGGCAGTAGATGGCATAACTACACTGTGATCTTGGGGAAACTTCAACTCCGCTCTTTTCTTTTGCCTAAACCATTCAGACCAAATATTTAAAACAGAAATTTAAAAATGCTTTATACCTAACATATTTTGCTCTTAAATTGAGGAAGCATGAAGCAAACTGATCATCTATACAAGCAGAAACAATATAGTGGGAAATGGGGCTGTTTTCTTGTTAGAGAAAGTTGTGCTCTAGGCCCAAATTTTTATAACAGTGGTCAGAATCAAGCCAGAACTCAGTGCTTAAATTCCTTTCTTGCAACTATAAGCAATAAAATGTAGATGTATAGAAAATGTGGTTAACATTACTAAGCCTTCCTTTAAGATTATTTTCCTCCATACAGATTTTAAGGCAAAATTTGGTGGGTTTTTTTAAGAAATAGTAATTAAATTTAGAATTAACTGTGTTTGGAATGTTTCATATCATAATGTTTTCCTTTATCTTCTCAGCTATCACAGGTTTTCAAAAATTTCATGTGAACTTATTTTAAATTACAGTAAAAGCCTCAGTGTGTTTCAGCCTATGAACTCAAAAGTGATGAGTAGATATTAAAGCATGTAATTGTAAAAAAATTATACCAAAAACAATGTCATACAAGACAGGCAGCAGTAAAACTAAGCTTCCACTACCGGTAAGGGGTTAGCAGTACCTTAAAGAAAACTGAATTGCATGGTGCTTGTTTCCTTTGCACTTAAGAACGTTTCAGGATTCATGCTGTAAACTCTCCAGTAGACATCAGCATTATCTTGTTCATGTGATCCTTATTCACTGAACTGTACCACAGGCTCTCAGAAGGAATTGAAACGAGTAGAGATATTCTTAAAAAGCTGTAGCATCAGCGTAGCTAATACCCCTAACATGTGGCATAGCATCTGGAGACAGAAGTGCCCCACAAAGCAACACCAACCCCTCTTAGAATCCCAGATCCCTTCCTCAGTACCACCATGTCTTCTTTCTTCACCTATCTTTACTGCTATCTTTCCTTACTTAGAGAAATAATGCAGGAAGAGATACTGTCTACAAATATTTCTATAATGTATGCATAAGTTTTGAGGGCTGTGGACCACTCTGATGTTCTTACTGGCAGTTTAGGCAAAGAGACATCACTATCCCTTCCCCATTTCATCATCTCTTCTTTACTAAACTCTTGCAGGCAAGCTTAATCTGTTTCTAATTTGCACTCAGAACTTTGTTTATTCTCCTGGGGACACACTGGGTATACACACTTTTCCTACACCCAAAGAGCCTTCTGCAGTCTTCAACAGATTCTTCCACTGTCTAGAAGAGTCTTTTATAGTGCCCTTGGACAAAAATATCCATAAAGAGGGAAAGAGCTAGATCCTCTTACATAAGACTTTGCCAAGGAGGACTCGAGACTTGAAAAAAGAAACTATCCTTCCAGTTCCATATACCTGCTTTTGTTTACATCAGTTGTGATATAAGCAAAGAGGTTCAGGCAGATAAGTTTTGTCTCCCTTGTGCATTGTAGTAGCCTTAACTACACGATCAAATTTCTTTCATTCCAGTCCAGGATGCTGATGCTCACTGAATAGAGGGTACTCAGCATTTTCATGTTGTTCTTCTTACCCTGTATGCAGCCTCACAATTTAGTATATTCTTCACACTTTATCCTGAATACTCTCTTACTGATTTCTGTATGAAAGTGAAGTGTTTTCACCCATCACATTGTCTTAGTGTTCTCTTACAAATGCCTCAGAAAGTAAAGGGGCATTATGATTCCTTTGCTTTTTTATCAGTGATAAATCAAAGCACGAAAGTCAAAGTTAATACAAGGATGACAACTTTTTCAAAAGTACAGTGTGATTCTTTTAAGTTTTCAGAACAGTTTCCATTCACTAAAGTTTAGCTGTGAAATCTCAGCACATCTGTGAACTGGGATACTCAGGGGAGAAGTAGCATGCAAATAGTGGAGGTTTTGGGTTGAGGTTTTGCTTTTTAGTTTGTTTTGTGTTTGTTTGTAGGAGTTTGATTACTTACTAAGATTCCAGTAAGACTTTGTGCAAGGTGAATTAAATTCTCAAGGACAAATTTCATCTGCCTAAGTTTTAAAACCCCTCTCTGCTACATCAGTGATTAAGTGTTCCTGTCTACATATCATTCAATCTCCACAAACCTCTGAAAGTTTGGACCTTATACCCAAAGTGTTTATTATTTTCTTGTAATTGCTGTTCAGTATGCAGTGCAAGTGTACTGGCTGTTAAAAATACAGTAGGAAGAGCACTTTGTGAGAGACTGTCCTAGTTTGCTTATACGTGGAAGTGTAGTATGTCTTGCTGGCAGTTATAGTATTCCAAAACCACCTTTTTAGTGCTTGGGAACAGTCCAACTACCCCCAAACTTTATAGCATAAGCCTCTATACTGCATGTTAGGAACTATAAAAAGGAACAGTTCCCCAGCATTTCTCTCCCAGCCCAAAATAATTCCAAATGCATATGACCAAGCCTACTAAACTCATCAATAATACTCAAACAACTTGAGATGCCTTGCAACATGCCTTTGACTTGAGGGTGTAATCACAGAGAACAGTGTTACTGCTCCCAGAGGAAAATATTTCAATGTGACATGATGGCAATGGACTCTTCAGACCTCGCAGATTCTATTCCCATGCTCAAGTCAAACCAAGTTGCATCTTGAAGGGATTTAATTTAGTTTTTAAACAAAACAAGCTGGTTTGGGAAAAAGATTTTGCAACAGAAACGTGTCGTGTGATTCTTCCTCTCCTTTCTCCTCTCCCCCTGCAGTACATCCTGGAACCCCAATGAAGCTTCCAAAATAGAACAAATATTCATTAGGCTCCCTCTCCCAGTTATTTCTCCTTTGCAGGTAATGTAAATTCGACAGGTTTGAGTCCACGTGTAACAAGCAGTCTATCGCCTACTCCCAACCCCCTGCAATATTCTCTGCTGGCGAACCCACTCCATTGCTGGCAGCGTCAGGGGTGGTGGTGTTTGGGTTTAGTTTGGTTTGCAGGTTTTTTAAGAACTAAAGCCATCTAGATCCTTTTAGCTTCTGTACTTCTATTTCTGTCACAGTCCTGGCTTAATTCTTCTTTACCACATGAAGATGTTCTCAGGCTTTGTCTAACAAGTATTCTCTCTGTAGAAAGAAGAAAGTCTGCAGCTTTTACATATTTATCCAGTAACAAGTGTTCTCTTGCCCAGTGTCTTTTCATGTAACATCTGTCCCAATTCCCTATTTTCCTGGAAAAGTCAAGTCATGCTTGTCTCACAGGACATAAAATTGTTCTCTGGAACCAAATAAACTTTCCTTTTGTGTCAAAGGCTTCCCTCAGTATTGTTAGGACTATTGCTCTCTCAGGACACTAGACAATGTACAGCTGATAGTAAAATAACACAACCCAACCACACCACTTACTCTGGGTTAACAGCTCAATGCATTATACACTAGGTTTTCTGGAAGACTCTGTTACACATAGCAAGAAACCTTGCAACAGTTGTATTGTCATTCACGATCTTTGGCCAAAATGGCAAACTCTACTGAGGTTTACAAATGTAAATAGTGATGTAATCTTCTTCTATCCTATAGGTAAAGATATGTTTCTCCTTCCACTAATTCTAAGGGCCCATACATTTTGTCTGAACAACAGCTTGGATCTCCACTGCTCATACGCTACAGTTTCTTTCACTGTAGTATGCCAAATTCTAAGTAATTTCTATTTTTTCAGGCACTATCAACCTTCAGAAATGGACCAAATCCACTGTCTGCCAAGTTCTAGCTGTTTTTTCAAGCATCCACTGTTTTTCAGAGTTTTTATTCAGCATCCAATCTTTTATTGGATACATCTTGTAAAGCAGTAGAAAAAAGCTGCTTAACCACTTCAATCTTGCTGCAACTCCCCCTACTCAGTAAAATCATCTTTTCTCCAAGTGTAATTTTTGCCAAGAACACTGAATTCTTCAAGTTCCTACATTAACACCATGATGGTTTGGACCTGGCTGAATGCCAGGTGCCCACCAAAGCTGCTCTGTCACTCCACTCCTCAACCGGACAGGGGAGAGAAAATAAAACAAAAGGCTTGTGGGTCAAGATAAGGACAGGGAGATCACTCAGCAATTACCACCACAAGCAAAACACACTTGACTTGGGGAAATTAGTTTAATATATTACCATTCCAATCACACCTTCCCCTTCCTCCTAGGTTCAGCCCTAGTCCCAGTCTTTTTGTCATACCACTGTGCGGCACAGGGGGACAGGGAATGGGGGTTGAGGTCAGTTCATCACATGTTGTCTCCACTGCTCCTTCCTCCTCACACTCTTCCCCTGCTCCAGCTCAGGATCCCTTCCATGGGAGAGAGTCCTTCCTGAACTTCTCCAACATGGGTCTTTCCCACAGGTTGCAGTTCTTCACACACTGCTCCACTGTGGGTCCCTTCCATGGGGTGCAGTCCTTCAGGAACAGACTGCTCCAGCATGGGTCCCCCATGGGGTCACAAGCCCTGCCAGCAGATCTGTTCCTGTGGGGGGTCTTCTCCCCATGGGGCCACAGGCCCTGCCAGGATTCTGCTCCAACGTGGGCTTCTTCCCATGGGGTCACAGCCTCCTTCAGGCATCGCCCTACTCTGGTGTGGGATCTTCCATGGGCTGCAGGTGGGTACCTGCCCCACCGTGGGCCTCCCTGGGCTGAGGGGCACAGCCTGCCTCACGGTGGGCTTCACCACGGGCTGGGGGGAATCTCTGCTCCGGCCCCTGGAGCCCCCCCTGCCCCTCCTGCGGCGCTGGCCTGGGGGGCTGCAGGGCTGTTCCGCTCATATATTACCACTCCTCTCTCACAGCTGCTGTTGTGAGCAGTTTTCCCCCCGTCTTAAATACTGTATCTCAGAGGCGCTATCACTGTCACTGATGGGCTGGGCCTCAGCCAGTGGCAGGTCCATCTTGGAGCCAGCTGGCATTGGCTCCATTGGACATGGCGGAAGCTTCTGTAACTTCTCACAGAAGCCACCCCTGTAGCCCCGCTGCCACCAAAAATTTTGCCATGCAAACCCAGTACATACATCTAGAGTTCACTCTACAGAACAGATCCTTTGATGTAACTGATCATCATTACACATAAGAAGCCCTCCCAATATGTCATATCACAATGGCAATTCCTTCCCGAAAACTCGCATTATCACTCACTACCTATTTGTAGGATTCAGCATTGATACATTTTTATCAGTTTACCTTGTCTTTTTAATTGCTCCACCTCGAAGTTTGTTAGCACGCTACCATAGGTGGCATGCAGTAATTCTTCAGAAATAAGACGGTTTACATGGAGTTTTGATTCCAGACACCTGTAAGCTACAAAAAGCAAGCTTTCGCACTACCCGTTTCTCAGGTGTCTGCAGCTTTCCTGCAGGAAGCAGTCAAGGAATCTGCCTGCAACCCTCAAGAAAGGGACACAAGCCACTCCTGAAGAGGGGATGCCTCACCAGAAAGCAAGACAGAGGAGTCAGTACTATTCAATGTCTTCCATTATGCGATACCTGCTAATTGAGAATTGTGCTACTCAATAAAGCGATACCAAGCATGATGTGAACACAGATCTTTATTTGAACAAAATTAACAACTGCCTCAGCTTTTATGGAAACTTGCATCTTAAAAGAGTTTGAATTCCATGCAAGATTACTTGAACGGGTGCTTCACAAATGCAAGGGAATAGGACTCCTGTGTATTTTTGCAACAAACTGTTGTTTTCCCGATTTGGAATCCAATTTTAAATATTCAATTTCCTGCAATATCTTTGGACTCCCTTCCAACTAACTAGCACAAAACGAAAGGTTTATGGTCACTTTATTGAACCAAGAGTATGTTGTTAAAGTACTAATTTGAAAATAGCATTTGAAAAGATGATGTAGCAAAAAAGACACTGCACAGAAAGTAATAAAAAAATGTAATACAGACACAAGTCTCTGTCAGATTAATTCAAAGCTACTGATACTTGATATGGTTATTATTACAATCAAATTATTAGTATGAAGTAGTAAGTTTCAATACAGCATTAGATCACGAAGTACCAGCCAGACCATCGAAAAAACCTTCAGAATTCTGGCAAAGAGTGTATGGGTATTTCTGCATGTGTGAAAGGTCCAAAATTAAAAACTTCATTAATGTGGTTCTCCTCTAAAAATGGTTATAATTCAAAAGGTTCATAAGGCATAATTCATTCTGTTGGCTTGTTTTCTGAATGTTCAGTTTCAAAATAAAGCATAAGAGCCCAGGAATGTGGGGCAGGGGTTGCGTATCTCCCATTTGTCTTTGCAAAATGCACGTCTGTGTTTTACATCCAGCTGATCCTACAAAGTAGCCATGGGGAGGCTGCTGAAATCTGGGAGCATCACCTGGGTACACAAACTGCCCAGGACAGGAGAAGGGCTACTGAAATCACAGACCCCTTCTCAGGCGAGAGAAGAAATGGGGAGGAACCGGACATCTTGCACATGAGGGCTGGATTTTCCTGCCTTTCTGCTATTGCAGCCAGGAAGAGCCACTCGACAGGCCCCCAGGCCTGACCTACCAAACTGAGAGCACCTGTGGTTTCCCATGGTTCTCCATGCTGGCAGCAGTGTTTGCTCTAGCCACGCCAGGGCCACAATGTCCCCACATCCCAGCCACCCCCCACAACACATCATGCAGCTGCAGCCCAAGTACCAATGCAGGAAAGGAGACACCCCACAAACCCAGCAGGCTGGGCAGTGACAGCAGCCCCAACCCTGCCCATCACAGCTCTTGCCCAAGCATGCTCTCAGGAGGGAGCTCCAAAGCCACCACTACAGCAAAGAGGGCAGCGACACTAATGGATGTGGGGGAAGTGCCCAGCTGGATAACCTCCACCATGGGACACTGTGATGCCTAACGCTGCAGCCCTCCCTCTCCCTCCCTGGCCGCCAGCTCCTACCGACAACGGGACACAGCACTGCCCTGGCATCACCTACACCATTTCAAGACCGTTGGATTTACCGCTCCACTCTCAAGTCCAAACACCTGCAGCTCTGGAAATGACAAGCAACAACCGCTATTCAGCAGCAGCTCCTTTGGCTGCTGCAGCATGCCAGCACATGGGCGCCAGGCTCTGATGTCACCGCCATTAGGCACAGCATCATGGAGACATTTGAGAACTTCCACTTAGTACCCGCAGCCAGCTGGTGCCAACTCGTTAGTGCTTGCTGTCTGGCCGGACCAAGCCCAGCTGCCCAGAGGAATGCCTACAGCTAGGCACCACTTTGGTCTAACCCTGACAGCCGTCTCCAGGAGAAATATCATCTGCTTCTGCTCTGGACGGGCTTGTTGATTCGGCCGACTCAGCTTCTCCTGTCCCTTCAAGATGGGACGAAAGCTCACCTTGTGATGCTGATCTAGCATTCCTCAAGGATGAAAATAATTTCCAAGCATGCAGCCAGGGCCACAGCACCAACAGAATCCATTTTTCAGAGGAGACCTCTGGTGACGCTGATGACTTTGCATCCCTCGCCTTTCCAAAGCAGCTCTGGAAGATGCTCCAAAGCCACCGGTTTCAGTCCATTTGGTGGGTTGTTGATGGCACCTTTGTTGCCACTGATGAGGAAGCCTTCCAAAAGAAAGTGCTGGCACAGAAAGAACCTCGTAGAGTTTTTGAAACTGGCAGCACAAAAAGCTTCTTTTGTGAGCTCCACCTCTATGGATTTTGCAAAAGTGCCACACGACTAAAACCACTGACTCGCTTGGTGAATTTCTGGCAGAAGCAGCAGTACCTTCTGCTCATAGCAAGGTACATCACTTCGCCTGTGTGTGAACTGACTCTCATAGTAATTGTGGTGCCAAAACTTCACCTTCCAGTAACATAAGCCTTGGCAACACAGAAGAGGAGGATAAGGGCAAGAAATGCTCAGAGATTCATTCCTTTCTGTCCTGAGCACTCCTGTTCCAGGAGAGCTACAAGACAGCACTGAGGCTGATTCTTATCACCAAGGGAAACTTCACCCCCCTAGAGGGAGTCCTACTGTCACTGACATCTCTGCTTCCAGACAGTTTGACCTTTTCTTGTAGTTGGGCCTTCCATGCCTGGGCAATTACAATTTGAATATCCCCTGCAGATTCTGTCCTTTCATGAGCAATTACTCACACATTCACCACTGCAGACCTTTCAAATTTCTCCTTAAGCTTCTTGCTCCCAATTTCCATTTCCAAAATCATTTGCTTTACCACACATAATTTTATTCCCTTTTCTCTCTTCTTCATTTGTTTACAGCTTAGTTTTAGACACCTTCAGATAAGGGTCTCTTTCTCTTACAGTGTAGGGTAAGACATGGTAGAATGGCCACAGACACAGACACCCAGTCCACCACCTGTGGGAACCTGGAATCGACCAACATGTGGGCCATGTTGGCCCATCATTCTTTCCTGCCTCTAGGTTTTATAATCATTTTTAGTCATTAGTACAAGCAATTCTTCCTTTTCTTCTTCCTTAGCCTCTTAACAAATTTGGCATTTTTGTTCTGGTCCTTGCTTGCTTTTTGCTATGCTCTATAACATACTAATTGGCTACAATGTAAGATCAACTGAACTAATACATGCACAAGCACTGAAGTTAACAAACCCCATTGTATATGCTCAATATGTATATGTACCTCAATGCTATATTAAGTCATTTTTTCTCACCATCCTTTCCAGTCCGGGAACCATCTTCACCAGTCAAAACAGTTTTTCACCAGTATGTGAACATTACCTCAAATTTCATGTTTGTCCATTTCTGTTCTCTGATCATCATCTGCATCTGTGCTGCAAGTGGTGTTAAGCAGTATCCAAATACCTTCCTGCCGTGACAAGCACATAATCAAATGCCATTCTGTTTTGCAGGGCTACCTGAGATGCTCACTGTGCCTCTAACTGTAAGGCTGAGACAGCATTACCATCTCTCTCATTACAGCAGATACACTTACAGCCCTTTATAGTTGTGATTATAATGCAGATTGGTGGAAGCCAGTTTTTCAAAAAAAAAAGTACTTTGCGAAGAGTGTTTTATCTTTTGTTATGCTGGGGTAAATTGTGTCCGTCTTTTCAGGAGAGGCCTGGATGTATTGAAACGCTAAGAAAAAAAAAGAGAAACATTTTAACGCACAAGTGTCAGCAGGCAGTGTCTTACAGGCTTCAGAGTCACATACTCCTTATAATCTTTCATTTTTAAGGTCTCACCACATAACAATTCTTATAGATTAGTATATGACCTGTAATAAAATAAAACCAAATGCAAAACACTGAGCTACAATTTCTAAAAACAATCAACAGTTTCTAATGATAGCAAGGTCACCAACGTCTATTTTCAGGGCTGTAGACTGTACTTTTGCTGACATTTCATCAAAGCATGTTCATCCAGATAATCCAGCTCTGCTGTGACAGGTGATATGCTCTGTGTCGTGTCTGAAGATGGTATGACCCTTTTACCCTGGGAAGCACGTATTCATCAAGCAGGTCCTCGCACATGACTGCAGCATCAGTAATTACCAGTACCAATAAGGTCCCTTCCAGTGCAGCTGATGCACATGTTCTCACTGGCAGACTGTGTAAAGTCTGCATAAAGATTGTATAAATAAAGACTGTAAATGTAGATTCAGTCTCCTGATTTCAATGCGTGACAGACTTGAGTGGTGGGTTCTGGTAAAGCATCTTTCAGCAGTCTGTGGGAAGTCCTTAAAACATTTCATTAATAGCTGACAATATTTCAGAAGAGCTTTATCTGTTAGTTTTATGTTTGAATGCAGGGAGGGCTGAGTGAGACAATCACATGGGTCTGCCCATTAAATTCTGGTGAGGTAACAGCCCATATTTTCTATTCACAGTGCTTCTTATATATACATTAGTGGGAGAGGTAACACATCCAGACACTTTGGGCCAGTGTCTGCAGAATTTTTTCCCAACTGTGTTTTAAAATGCGAGGTTTTTCTCTCTGCAGCCCCACTGCATTGGGGATCATGGGTACAATGCCACCTTGGTTGCATTTGTAAGGCTGCCCATATTTTTCACATTACTTTTCCAGTAAAATGGGTCCCCTTATTGCGGTCTAGCATTAGGGGAATACTAAGGCAAGGAATTCGTTCTCTCAGCAGTTTTTTGGGTTTTGGGCGTGGTTTTGGGTTTTTTTTTTGCAATAGTTGTTTCATCTGCATGCGTACAAGGGCAGACCTCCAGCCTGAAAACATACCTAAAATGACAAGGACATACTCAAAATCACAGCATTTAGGCATCTGAATAAAAATTTGGAAGTTTACAAATGGTCCTCACTGTTTAGGGTGTGCAGCTATACTTGCCTTCTCCTTCTGTTCCATTATTTTGTTGAAATCATGTCCTAACAATAAGATTCAAGAATGGGAACTGTACTTCACTAGCAAGCCTCAGTTCTTTGCACCTTAATTTCCGACAAAATGAAAGCCAATTCCTGATCATTCAAGCTACAGAACTACTTGATTAAAAACCGTGTTTGAATTATACAAACCCTAAACTTGTGTACACTATTAAAAAAAATCACCTTTCAAGTTCTTTAACTGTCCTTTTTCCAGTATTAGCTGTATCTTCAGATAAACCAACATTTTAACGGTGTAGTCATTAGCTCAGTTTAGAATGGCTTTTGAAACTACGTGTAAAATTGCAGAGACAATTGGTCTGTTAAGTACAGCAAGAGCACAACGTGTTTTATTAAAAAAACCAAAACAACTGTACAGAAACTGAATGAGATATGAAGAATAAAAGCTGAAGCATCATAGGGCAGGCATGTATTTTGACGCTGCACCCCCCCAAAAATAAAAGGCAAGACAGAACCCAAAGCAACCTTTGCTACATACCCTCAGTATAAGCAATGCAGGCCAGGAGAACTTTGCTCTCTTGGCTGCACACCTTGCACATTTCACCAGCAGCCTCTTTACCCTTTACAGACTGGGTAGTCTGAACTCTGGAATGAAATCAAAGCACCGTGAATTTCATACACCAGCTGAAGCTCCTTTGAGGACAACTAAACATAGGCATGTTCAGCTAGCAGCTTTATCTAGCTTTGTTACAGGCCTTGGAGATTACGTATCACCATCTGCACACTTTGGATTTGATTTCCATGAGATGAGCTGAAAGGCCAATTTTCCAGCAGTACACAAATGCCTGCATTTTGATTGACTGCCAGATGAGGGAAGAGTTTTATATTTATTAGAATGAAGTCCATTCAGTAAGCAACATGGAAAGCATCACCAAAATTAATAGTTCTTTCTTGCCAATGCTGTTGATTGTCACAGGGAGCGTGGTGATACCCTTCTGCCTTCCTGCACACAGAGGCTTCTGTGATACAATAAAATCAAGCATACTATGAAATCAAACCACCTCTGAGTCCTTCCTAGTGTGCACTAGCACATCCAGTTGTTACAACAACAACAACAAAAGACACAGGGGGTGAGATGTTGTTTTCAACACTGAAATATCTGAAGAACTACTTTCCTCAGGGAAAGAATCAAAAGGATATGAAATACTCTGTTCTTCATTTGTCACAGAGTGCAAGCTCCTACAATCTGAAAAGCTGCTTTCAGAGTGTCCCTGTGTAGTTTTGGGTAGCACAAACAGACAATACACACAAAAATCCTGAAGAATTAAAGTATTTTAAACTGTTTAAGTTTACTTGCTTTAAAAAAACAGGTTTTTCACTTACTGAAAAAACAGGTTTTTTCCTCAGGCACTTCCAATAACCAGATGTCAAAGTAAGTGTGGTGCATGCTTTCAGGAAGCAAGCTATTAAATACACACTTTTTCAATGCAATCCAGCCAGAAAATTAATTTGCTATTAGAGCTTAGCCAGCATGCAAGCCAGGAATTCCAGATAGACTTTTAAGTGTATGACAAACCGAGTACATTCTTCACATCCCTAACATAACACTTAAAATCAAGTTAAATCACAAAGCGAACCAGGATGAGTGTCAAGCATATATAATCTACTTCACCAGTGAGACAGTTAAGAAAAATAAAAAATAAAAAATAAAAAATAAAAAATAAAAAATAAAAAATAAAAAATAAAAAATAAAAAATAAAAAATAAAAAATAAAAAATAAAAAAAAGCCCACCAAAGCAGTTCTTATTGATTTGAGAGCTGCTTCTCCCTCCGCAGACATTATATACAGATAGATATACACAGACTGTTTATACAGACTGAAAAATGCTCTGTTTCAAATTGCTGTTATAATTCTGTAACAAACATGTACACTTTTCCTGATCAGATCAGCACTTGCTTGTGCCAGCTTTTTTAATACTTTTCTAAATACTCCAAAGACATCATTCTTTTCAACAAAACCTGTGAAAACTTGGAAAAGGAAACCTGTAAGAATAAGGATGCAATTTAACAGAGGGAAAAAAAATATACTAATAGCCAGATCTGGAAAACATGCAGCAAAATTTCTTGCAGCCTCAATGCTCCCGCTCTGGTTGAGTACAAAAGGAGCCATGCCAAGACACAATGTCCACTAAAATTATGCTTGGTCCTATATCTCTGTAACAAACCCATGAAATTTAGCAATTACAATGAAACAGAACTCAAGCACATTCAATCCTTATTTTAGTTTGTGCAGTACTGTTTCTCAGGTCCACAAAGCTCATTCTGATAAGCAAAAGTATAAAAAGTTTAAGGTAAATACGATGCAAATGCAAGCAGGCAGAAAAATTCAGTCTCCAGATCAGGAGATGAAGACTGCAGGAGATGAAGTCTTCAAAAGCCAAGGGTTCATGAACAGATAAATGCAGATGAAGGAAAGGTAAACAAGAACAATTCCCCATATTTTATGGAAATGTTGGTATTTCTGATCCCTCTTCAACCCATCCCCTTTGAGAAAGGGTAATTTATAAAATGCTGTTCAGAGACTTTTGGTTCCAAAGATGCTAAAAGCAAGTTCGGAGTCTTTTTTGCCAGGCAGTGAGGGGGTTTTTTAAACCCAAAGAAAGCCAAACAGGCAAATCACACAAACTTTTTTTTTTCCCCTATAAATAATTCTAGTGCTAAGTTTCCATTGAATTTTCAGAATTCAAGATGCATACTCAGTTCCACATGGAATTTCGAGTATTCAAGGAGTAGCACTCCTTGCTAAAACCAATCAATATTTTACATATTTCTACATCAGCTTTAGGATTGTGTCACCTCTATTTCTCCAGCTTTGAGTGGGTGGGGCTGCATTCAGCTATGCAAGCTCAATGTTTCCAGCAGAATATTGCTGCAAGATTGTTATGCATGTTTACAGCCAGATTCATTCTGTCAATATGTTCTACTACTACCATACTCCTTCATCTTTTAGCACTAAGAGGAACCACGAAAGCAGTAAGTAATAACTAGAGTAAGTGCATCTGTGCATATGAAGAAATCCAAGATGAGCATTCCATGTAAAACAAGTGAATAGCATCACATCATTAGGTATACTGCTGCAGGGGAAAAAGCAACAGAAGTCAGATCACTGGATTACTCCCAGACATCTGTCAGCCCTACGTCCTATTCACGTTCCTGCGCACCACCTACCAAATGAAGCACTGTTATCAATGGGCCCTCTCCATACACAAGCCTGGCAACAGCCTTCACACCAGCTTTGATCCACTGCCGGGTTACTGTGTTATCTGAATCTGCAAACTTGTATCATGCAACAGGCAGCCTGGATTAGCATTCACCATCCTAACAGGTGTATTCCAGAAAGCAGACAAGTTATGGATTGCACAGTTATCACAAAGGCTTTATGACTGAGCATGAATTCCCTAGCATACATAAAAACAATTCTTCTTTTTAAATCCAGATTAGAGCTGAACCTCCACTTATTTTTCCCCTCAACACAATTCAACTATCTCATTTCATGATCAGATCACCTTAGTTTCAGATGTGTGATTTAACATACCAAACACCTAACATTTTGAAGGTCTTGCATATGAATTAGATGAGAGATTAGATTAGAGAACTACCCTCTCAGAGGACCAGGGATAAAAAAAAAAAAAGCATGACAACTATACCCTACTAGCTGATGAAGCTAAAGCAGTGCACAGACTCAGCAGTTCTACAGCTAACTAGCCTTCTCAGAACTATACACATGCCCAAATGTTCCCTTCCCCCCCTTCTTCTCTTTTTTTGAAGGCTCAGGCTATTAATTCACCTATGCAATGTGTGAATTATTCACCATAACTTTCACAGCTTCCCTTATAATATAAAACAAACCACAAACATCCCCATCACAAATGACCTACAGCTTATGTAGGAGGATCTCGCTAGTACTCGATCATACCAGGTGGACACATGTTCTATTCTGTTATGCAATATTCTCAGATGTAGAATGTGCAAAGTTGTTACAAAATGTAGACAACATTGAATAAAAAGCAGCACAACAAACAGTTTTTCTATAGATAAAATATATGAGACTTCCTCCAATTTGTAAATTTCTTACTGTCATTTTGCATTAAAACTAGCAAACAACTCACACGTAAATTACCAAGCACCCGTTTCGACATCCGGCTGCATTCAGATCCCAACTTTCTCATTTGTTCCATCATTCTTGGCTCAACACCCTAGACCAGATTCAACTCCTATTCTTGCAAACCAAACTACATTTAGGCATCGTTTTATGAAAGTCAGAAGGGCTAATGGATCACAACAGAAAAAGTTTTCTTTGGAAGAAAGACCATTGCTGAAGAGTTGCGCTAACCATCAGTAAGTGCACTGCAGAGGTAGTAACAGCATTCTCAAATGGGGAACATCTGTAAAGGTTGCTCTTTAAACACAATGTTATCAGAACAGTTTTTAGAATAAATAAATGAATTATTAAATCTCCTGAACTCACCTCATGCTGCAGAAAATTCATGCACTAAATTTTGCAATACTGTTTGCAAAACTGACGGGAGGATCTGCAATTTATCATTTGTATTAGCCGCCAACCCAAGCCAAGGGGAACCGGTGGCTGCAGCACCAGCAAGGGAGCTCCGGGCGCGGGGTCCCCGCCTCCGGCCCGGCGGGAAGCGGAAAGCGACGGCCTGGTCGCACCGGACACCGGGGTGCCAGGACCCGCGAGGTGGTGCTGTTCGACCGCGTATTTAGTGCCTTTGGCTCCCAACTAGAAAATTAGGACTAGGAAAATACTCACATATTCACTGAGGGGAGCGTTGTTTTTGGTTTTGGTTTTTTTTTTAAAAAAAAAAAAAAAAAAAAAAAAAAGAAGAAGAAAGCAGAATGAAGTTTCAGAATAGTATTTTATCAGCTTTCTCCTTATCACCCATGGAAGTGGTACCAGCTCCATCACATCTTTTTCTTGAGGCAACATTAGGTCACAAAACTAAACTTTGCCCTAGTGTTACAAGCTTGGAGAAGTGTTTTCTTTTTTTACCTGTTGTTCTCTAAAATAAATCAAAGCTTAGGCTTCTCCAGTGATAGTGTATTTTTCAACCAAATACTACATAACACCATTGGTGAGTTTTCTTACTTTATTAATTCAAATAAATAGCCAACATGATTGAAAATAATTTACACAGAAAATATAATTTACATTGTGCGTTAAAAAAAAATAGATTATAGGGAACAAAACCTGAACTTTATCCAGTTTATACACAAATAAATGTCGTAAGTCCACTGCACAGAAAGGCTTTTTTTCCCAGATGGCCTATTCCACCTGAATTTCAAAGTAATAGTCTATGCCCTTCCATACTCTTGAGGGCAAAGGGGGGGGGGGGGGGGGGGGGGGCGGTACAAAGGGGAAGATTGTATTTTCAGAAAATTGTGGTGTAAAAATGGCAGTCAAATCACAAAAAGTCATTATTTCTTCCTGGAAAAAGAAGGCAACACGCAAAAGAAAAAAATTATACATACTTAGGATTACAAGGGGAAGTATAACAAATTGGAGTGCTAGGGAAGCTTTACAGCAGACTGCATCACAAAAGATAAGAATCACAGTAAAGAACAGTGGGGAGGTTTAATGATTAGCAGTTTCAACAGAATTTAGAAACTAAGTGTCTTATTGCCAAAGGCCTAAATAAAGTTACAGGAGAATTCAAGACAGCAATTGCAGATGGTCAGTGAAGCATCACATTACAATCTACCTTTCCTAGCTTCTAAGTGAAAGCTCAGAAACAAGGCTGAACCCCAAAGTTAGGGTGAACATGTTAAGCAAAGAACAAATCAAGGGTTAGCCTGAATAGCAATACACAGAGAGCGATGTGCTGATGAAAACTACTATTATACATGCAAAGTTACAATCACACCTCAAGAACCTAGTATAAACGAGGAAGTTTTAACAGCATTTTTAAGGCTATATGATTAATATTACATTAGAATGGCTGACATAAAAAAAAACTTCTTAAACAAACCAACATTTCTGATTATAAACAAAAGCTGATCCTAAGTATGACTGCAGAGGTTTAATTCAATCTTTTTGATATACAATGGACAAAAATGTTAAAGGTTACCAACAAAACCAGCAAGTAAGCCAAAAAAAAAAAAAACACCAAATGAAAAAAATTGTGATGCCACCACCGTTTCCAACAAACTAACCCCAGTTACCATCATTTGAAGAAGGCATGCAGAGATGAACTGACCAAAATGACCACGGTTCATTTCATTTAAGCCAAACAATAGCTTTATGTAATTCATTTGAAGTAATAGGTACACCAAGGACACAGTCCTGAATCACTGGTCAAACTGAAGACCTGACGTTTTGAAGGCTCTCCCTGCCTCACTTACCTGAGTGACATGGGTGGCTTGAATAGATTAGTTGGTGAAACCAGCCAAGTTCCTTTAACCTTCCCCGAATACCCTCACATGTTCAAGTTTCACTTAATGTAACTGTAAAAACAGGTCTACTGTTACTCAGCTCTCAATGGTGTCATTAACTTCATTAGGTGCTGTTTGTACAATGTTTTAAGCTCCTCATTAGAACATTCAAAGTGGTATTTTAGACTAATGAGGCTCTATTGTTATAACCTATCACTGTATAATTGCAGTTTCTTTATAAGTAGCTGATGTGGTGCAAACTCTCTTAAATGGTAAATAATGGCACAACAATCAGTTTTCACTGACATGTGCTTCAAATAATCCTCCCATTAGGCTGCAAACTGTACACCTACCGGCTTCAGACAAAAACGTTTTAAAAAAAGAAAGCTACACACACGTGAGCAACGCCTCAACCTTTATCACAGGAATGCTGCAGCCTCCCTCGCTCTCTGCGGCCCCGCTAGGCAGCCTGACCTACTGAGCAGACGCAGCAGCAGGCGGCAGGCTCCACGGCTACCGAGATGACGAGAGTCCAGCTAACCCCGCCGGTGTTTTTCAGCAGCAGCCTTCACTGACACCTTCAGTTCAGGTATTTTTCTGTCTCCTCTCATGATAGAAGGAACCCGAGAGGTCCGGATTGCCAGTCTCACAAGTGCAGAGTCACAAGAGCTAAACCGTGTTATTGCAACTGCGTTCACAATGTCAGGAGAGGGATGGTGTCAGTCAACTCGGCAAATACTCTAAGCAGGACGAATATGTACAGCAGCTCAGGCACAACACCTAGGAGGGTTTTGGAATGGAAGAAGTTAAGCAAATCAAGGGGAAAATAAAAACAAAACCCAACAAAATACCCAGGTTGCAAACAGGAAGTTTGCTTCTGAAACAGTTTTGAACAGTGTAATTTCTGTGCTATTCTTTGCGCTTCAAGAAAGACAGACACAAGGTTTATGCAATTTAAATCACATATATAGCTAAATATAATATAACCTTAAAAAGAAAAGAGCCACATCTAAACAAACCATAGTTCCCCTTTCAACATGACAAGTCTCCTTCTAATTCTCATACCTGGGCAAAAAAGTTTTGCTTTTAACATGGTTGCACTGAGAAAGCAGATTAAAACAGATACTTGCATATGAAGGGATAGAAATTTCTATCTGAAATGACATTTGAGAGTTTTTTTAACAAAACATATTTTTATTTCACTTTCAGGAGGTACTCTACTGTGCAATCACGTAAGATTAAACTTCCCTCTTACTGTTTGTGCTAAGCACCATAAATACATGGTAAGAGGCAAGAAGGGAATTTAACAGCTGGGCCCATTTTCTCATCTGTTCTACATCAGAGCAGTAAGTCGCCACTTACAAGGAACAGAAAACCAGGTCTGAAGTGCTTAAATTTCCTGGAATATGTTTACCTTCCTCAAGATATTGCCACTCCTCGTTCTTAGCAACAATGTACTCTAGGCCTGACAGTAATTCTCATTGTTACCACAGAAAGTTTGAAAACATAACCTTGACAAACTCACCAGATTCAAGTATGTAAAGAAAAAGTTGTTGGGGTTTTTGTTTTATGATTATGTTCTTACACTGCTAGGGGGGAGGATGGAGGACTGTGGGGAGACATGGGGGGGAGAGAGGGAGAGGTAGATGGGAGAAGAGGAGAGAGGGGAGAGTCAAGAAGAACATAAATTCACTTTTTTTTAATGCTTGGACTGATAGTACTGCAAGACTAGACATGACTTCAAGGAGAAATGCAGCCATTTACAAAGCTGAATTTCTTTACCTTTTTAAAGCATATCCTGCAAGCATCAAGGCAAAGAACGGCCCATTTACTCAAATGAGAAGCACCCTACACAAATGAGATGCTAGTAGCTTATTTGCTTCACATGCCTGTATTCTCTTGTTCCTACCACAGAGTTTATACTCTCATCCTCACCCAAGCCCCTCAGGCCAGACATTATTGGCATCAGGAGTCCTTCAATGAACCAAAAAATGTATTTTTGTGTTGTTACTGAGAGACCCAAGTCTTTCATTCACACAGTGCAACAAACTCAAACTAAATTTTAAGACTTCAGAGTTTCCTAGAGTTCCAAGAAAATCTTCCAAAACTCCATCTTCCAAGTCAGTTTCCTTTACATAATCCCACCACATGAGGCTCTCTTCTCCACTCCAATGGCTTTCTTCCAAGTTAGTTGGGTGTGGGTTTGTTTTTTTAAAAAACTCTTTCCTGTCTGGAAGGAGAAGCTCCTGAACACAGATACGCCTGAGTACCCCAGGTGGTTAAGTCCCATCTGTGCGGCTCCAGAAGCTGAGCACAAGGGAGTACCAGGGGGAAGGTGGTGAGCATTGACACATGAGTAAGCACAATGGCATCTACTGAGGTGACCACCATGACAGAGATCAAAAAAAACATAGTTTTAAGTGCATGTTCCTACAACAAGATTACTAAAGAGAAAAACAGTCACTGGCTTCCACAAACACGGACACCACACTATTCAGCTCATTCCTATATACCTCTAGGTTATTTCTCCTGTGCTACATTTTCATCTACCTCTTGCTGCACCTGACCCGCTGACAGTTTTCTGTCAGCTCGCTCTGTAAATGTGTTTGTGATTACACCAGTTCTGCTCTCATCCGGCATTCAGAGCAGCACAGAAGGAGCCGCAGCAATCCTAGGTATCTGCCTGTAGCATGTGACATACTCACAGGTGTGAGTTTAAGGAGGTACAACTCCAAACGCACTGTATACAAACTGAGTGTATCTCACTATGGCAGACTAAACATAGGATAGAACAGATCAAACACAAGTTCAAGAGGAAACCCAAGAAGTTTGAGATTAGAAAGAGGAACAGAATATAGGAACCTAGATATAAAACTTATCTAAAACATGTCCAAACAGATTTTATAGTGAACTAGATCTGATCCATATTGCATTCTGGAATTATCTGTGGAAAGGTACACTTTTCAAATGTACAACTCGGAGAAAAAAAATACTTGTTTTTGCACAGGCTTGGTCCAGGCAGGAAAAAAAAAAAAAAAGAAAAAAGAAAACAAAAACTGGAGGCGATCCTAACCATGAAAGACAGTCAGCTCTGAGTCAGAGCAGCTGCTTCTTTACATACCATAGAAAACAAAAATTATGCAAGCCAAATGCATAAAGCAAGAACTCAGTGCTTTAGGCTACTAGTTAAATGTTGTTTCCTCCCCCCCAAAAAAAAATATTCAGGGGATCATAACAGACTAATTATGAAGTCTTACTCTGATTTACAGGCCTAGTAAATTCTGAGACTCCGAACAAACTGACGGAACACCCACTCATCCATTCCCCTGCTCTTTATTACAAAATCTGTAAGGTTTTGTGGCTGCACTCCAGCCAAGATGTAAACTCTTATAAGATTGTACATAAAAACATTCACTACCACCTCAAATCACTAAGATGACATTCTGCCACAAGTACAGCGGCTGGTTTATTATTGATTTGATTCATTCTTGGATGGTAATAAAATGGAATGGTTTGTTCAGAATATATTTCCAGCCATCTCTTTGCCTTTTTTGTTTAATGTCTCCTTTTATCATCACTTCAACTTGCAATCTTTGTGCAGTTTCTTAGCAGTTACCTGTCACAAGGCACCAAGGCTTTTCTAGCATAAATGAAAGTTCTCGCTCTAAACACCCAGAATTCATAATTTTTTTCATCCCATCCAATAACATGAGATCATTTTAGTAAAGACATAGGGACTTAAAATAGGTGCAATGCAATTGGAATTGCTAATATATTTCCCAGTCTCAGAAAAAATACTTCAGGGATTGAGAAATCAAAAATAAATATTTTTTTCCTGGAGGAAGTCACTTTGAAAAAAAATGCATAGCAGTCATGTGGATAACAGAAGAAAAGAAAATTATAGATTTTTCCAGAAAAATTCTAACCTTTCAGTGATGTTGCAGACTGAGAATAAAACTGTTTGAGGTTCAAGGACACCAATCACTTTTTTTTTCCCTCTGTCTGCATATCAAAAACAATTGCAACAGTGCTAGACTCCACAAGATAGAGTCTAGCAGGTAGGAGATAACAGAGTGTCAGTGACAAAGGTCAGAATTAAAGGGCATAGTTTGGTAAACAACAAAAATAAGGATACAGTTGGCCAAATCTGCACACAGGGTTGAAGAAAAGTAGGTTACCGGAAAAGAAATAAGAAATAAAAGGGGAAAGCTGTTTTTATGAGACAGCAAGGGAGAGAGTCAAAACACATACTCAATTTTACAAGCCACTGAGCTACCAATTTCTTCAGAACATGACGAACAAGTCTCTGGGGAGAAGTCCATGTCAGCAGATAGCCACACCATCAGGAGTATCAACTTCTCCCCACACCTGATCCACTGCATCAGAAAGAGAAAACATACTGGTGTCCGTTAAGTACTGCTAAAAGATGTGAAGCAAGCAGCTAAGAAAAATAAGTACTGTATCTGCCACATGCTTGCATAGGTAACATTTCTGTAGGTATCTAAACCTCTGCTGGAAAATTTTATGGACATCAGGAATCAGAAAGACAAAGAGGGAGGGAGTGCTTTAAAAAGCTGCATAGGGATTACAAACTAAAAGGTTTGTATCAGCTTGCATCAAGATATGACTGTCCTGAGGCTGATCATACAGCTTAGATCCCCTTCCAATAAAAATGGCATGAATTCAAGTTTTGTCTTTTACACAGGCACCATCAGGTCAGCCCTCCTGGCCTCCTAAATGTAAACTACTACCTCCTTCTTTTCCAGTCCCAAAACAATCTCCAAAATGTCTCGGGATCACAGCTGTGCAGAGGCACTAGAAATCAATAGCAAACACAGTTTGTCTGAGCCTGATAATACGGAGGAAAGCTCCATCCCTTGGGCGTATAATGACATCACTACCAGCACTGTACCTCTCCATTCCCACCAGAAGTGCATATATACATACAAACAACAAAATTATACAATTGTTTAGGTTGGAAAAAACCTTTAAGATCATCGAGTTCAACCATTAACCTAGTACTGCCAAGTCCACCACTATTCCTGCCTGCTCCTCTTCTATCAATCCAGGCAGTTACCGCTGCCACACTCAAGAAAGATGAGCCCTCTTAATAAGCAGCAGCGGTAAGAGTCTCAGGTCAGTGTCACAAAAGCCTGTTTTTCCTCACATGGCCATACATACCACCAGTGTCACTGCAGCAAAGTTCATATGGTAGACTTGGCACTGTTACATTTATGGTTAGATTTCATGATCTTCAAGGTCTTTTCCAGCCTAAATGATTCTATGATTCTATGTCGGGCTTGAGCTAATCCTAAACTAACTCAGTAATACCAGCTGTGTAGCCACAAAAGCACTCAACTCACCAGCTGAGTACCAGACCTGGTTAGTATAGCACTAGCACGGGCAAACCTAGAAGCCCTTCAGTACAGGCATACACTACGTGGTCATGTAATTGCAGGCTGGTAAGCACAGACTTGTGGTAGCATGTGATGGAGTATAGCAGTTTACAAGGGAGGCACGGTACTCTGTAAGGGAACTGTTTTGTGGACAACAGCAAGGAATGAAATTGAAGGGAAGAAATCACGTTATGGTTGTCTCTTGCTAAACATGTTCCTGCACTTACCCATTCAGGGAAAAATTAAATTGTCCTCTCTCTGTATTTGCTCTTTAACATACAGAAGGAATGCAGCTGCATTCTTTTAATGAAGGGTTTTCGTTGTATTTTGTTATACAAACAGATTGTTTTCAAAGATAAATACTTCAAATTAATAACTTACAAGCTCACTATATCACTGAAGTTTTCTAATCAGTTTTTAAGGATGTTTGTTTCTTTAAAAAGAATAAATACTTCCTATCCTAACTAGATAGATCTGAACAATGCAACAGAGCCAAGGCCAATTCTCCTTCTGCCTACAGGAGAAAAACAGCTTTTGTTTACTTTGTTAAAGGTTGTATCACTTGTTTTATGGAGGAGGAGTAAACTACAAAGACTTTGCCTATCTAGACAGCCCTGCATTTGTAGTCTATGATCACACAGGATCAAGAGAATCAGAGTAACAAAAAGGCCTAGACATCAGGAAATCAAAGACGTATAGCATAGCTACTGAAGGAGGCATGAACTCAGAACATTTAAGAGGAAAAATTCAATTTCATCAGCTTAAATACTACTCCTGCATACAAGCGTTCAGTTTTTTCTACTTCACATGGAATACCTAAGATGATGAAGGGTGTGTTTTTCACTCCTTTTCTGCCTTTTCCTTTCAAGACTTCTCACCTTTATTCAGAATTTTCACATTCAAGGAAACTGCTGTTTAATCTCTACCTTTGCTTCTTAGCTATAATGCTAATCCTGAATTTCAATAGTTACAGTTTCTCCTGTTGTTTCTGACATTTACAGATTTCATTACAGTTTACTTAATACCAATTATAAAACAAATTTTGTATTTAAATAAGCAAAGACCAGGTATTTAGTCATGCAAAGGAACTAGGGACAAAATTCAAACCAAACACGGAGAAAGATGTCTTCGATCTTACGAGTAAAATCTGAGAACAGTGCAAATGCCTTTGTATTGTTTCACAATCTGTTTATAAATGCTGAGAACAGAAAGAGTATACTACGTTCCACATGTTTTTTCGGTCTCATAGAAGAATGCTTATTACCATTCAGGCCCTAAACGAAGTTTGACAGATCTTCTGGAGGCCTTGGGGTGTTAATTTGGTATTATAAGCAGACTTGCAATCTAAAGAAACATTGCTTCCAATTTCCTTGACTAATCTAATCACTGTAGTAATCTTCAACAAACAGAAAACTGTGCAAGTTTGTAGTTAATGTTTGCCATTTCCTATGGAAAAAATGTTTATGTAAAATAGTTTTGTTCAGTTGGGTTTTGGGTACTGAGAATTAAAAGATTGTCTGTATTTAAGCTGAACTGCAATGACTTGACTTCATAGCAGCCACATGCATGCATGTGCACCAATTTGTCCCTGAAGAACTGCAATATAAGAATTTTGACATGTCAGGATGGGTGGATATAGTCACTTTTGAAGGATATACAATTATGTTATTCAAACTTGGGCAATTAAGAGACAGGTAGATAATTCGCAAAGTAGAATTTATGACAGACCATGTTACAGTTTTTGTTACAAATTTGTCAATGAAACCCAATTTGAATTAGAGTTCTTGTTCTATGTATCCTTCTTTTTCTCAATTCATCAAAACAAGTTATTGCTATTAACAATGACATTCCAAAGATAGAAGTGCACCCAGATTTGACGACCTTTGTTTCCAAGTAAAACTATCAAGTGCTGCAGATAAAAAAGAAAACCTCCTTATGATGTCACATCAGCATGTTACTCATTAACTGATTTAAAAAACTAGCCTGAGCTAGAGTCACACCAAGATTGCACTTCCTATAGCAGCGAAAGGCTGTGTGTTTGAAGGATCGCACTAGAACTGAACTTGCCTAACGCTGCAGTTAACTCCATTAAAACGATGAGAAAAGGGAATTCCTTGAAGGACTCTGTTTTTCATTCTGAAAGTCAGAACAGCTTTGGAAAGTCAAGTAATACTACCCCAGTCAGCCCTACAGAGAGCTTTGGATCAGTATCTATAAGGTAAATCCTGGTGTGTTTGAGTGTTCTGTATGTACTTGACACTGGGGGGTACAGGGCAGCAAGACAGAAGTGCACGGGGACAAATACACTGGTGAAAATAACCTGATGGGGAAGCTTAATATGAGAACGCAATGCATGCAGAGATGATAATTTCACTCATGTTACTGACTACACTGGGAAGGGGAGCACTACTGTAAAGCAGAGATCTGTAACAGCCGACAAGGGGGTGTTGCTCTCTCTTTCCTTATCTACTACTTCCTTACAGTGAAGTAGGGCTTTGAATGTGTATAGCACTGTAGAGCAATAAACTCGTTTTAAAATGACCTCTGAAAAGTCATCCAATACTACCTATGGAATTTGAATGGATTTCTGTACAAAACAAATATAAGTTTTGTTAGAACAGGGATTTTTAACAAAATTTTCAGCTGTGTTTTGGACTATATGAAACTTTACAGTGCTTATTAAATTATGTTTCAAGAGAAAAGCTGCCATAATCACAAGGAGTATTCATGGAAGTTAAACACTTGCAGGAATGAGTACTGCTAAAGGGTTTGCTAACAGCATAATCACAAACTATTTTTAACAGAAAATTTGTTTTCTTACTTTGGAAGCGTAGACTTGTTGGATTGTGGACTCACATTGAGGTGGAATTCATTGCAATGATGAGTTTTGGATAAATCATGCATGTTCTAGACAGCAAAGATAAATGAGGGAAGACAGTGTCATAGGGTTACTGGCACTTACCAGGTATCCTCCACCATCTACTGCAGGAGACAGACAAGTAAACATCCATAGTATTTATATCAACTCATTATGAATATACTTAAAGTAGCTTTAGATGTTTATTAGTCCCTAACCACCTTGAAAGTTCTTCACCAAGTGCTGTCCTTAATATCCACTCAGTGCCAAACCACTCTGAAGAGTGACTTGGAGGGAGCACCTCTACATAGTCTTTGTGAGGCTGAATTATATTTCTTTGTAGCTGTACACAATTTCTTTAAATGGGGTAACAGCTCATATCACTACCTGGGTCACAAGTATAAGTAAGTCTGATGGCCTTGTTTTTCCTCTTTTGAAATGCTGTTAGGGCTTTTTAATATTATATTTGCATAACATCCTTTATTTCAATTCAAATGTCAGAGACATAATGTCCAACAGTTTGAACAGAGAATAAGGAATCAGAAATTTTACATTCTTACTAGAGTTCTCAAAGGCTCTTCCCTAGAACTAATCACTTAGAGCCTGTTTTTTTTAAAAAAAAAAATCCGTGTGTTTTTGCATGCCTCTCTTGATCTCATTTTCCGATTAAGCAGGGGACATAAGTACATACATGGCGTATGGAGGGTTCAACACAAGTAGGTGATGTTTAACCATTTCTAATTTGGGCAACTGAAAGTTTACTCTCTTTTCTCTGTCCAACCCAGAACACTGGGCAGACAGATTTACCTAATTTTTTATTTACCACTAGATAACCAGTACACCAAACGCTACCATATATGCTCTGATAGCGACATGATCAGCTCTTACAAAGAACAGAGCCCTTTGCCTCAGATTTCTCAATAATCAACCGGCCTGCCAAGTAGCGAGTGGCAGGGGCAGGCCTTCTTAGAAATCCAGCTTACTCAGCTGCTGTTTCAGTAAAGATAGTATGACCATAAAGCCCTACTGTGAAACTATACCTCTATCAATAGCAAAGATGCAAAAGCAGGCTACAAATACTAGACATTCTAATAAGAAGAATGCATCATTGCACACAATGAGCTAGTAGCTGGACTGAGCTCTTGCCCAACTTGCTTGTCATGTGTTTGTCAGTCATGATACACTTACCCAAAATCAACCACATGAAAAATCAGGGAAAATGCTTCTGGGAGAAAGAAATGCAGGCTCTGCATTTTTAGATACTATTTTCAATACAGTCCTATTTACTTAGAGCATATTTCCCATATATGAAGATGCATCCACACAGAAAATTCACTGTATTAATGACTGCTTTTGTTCATCCTAATTATTCATGCCCGAGGACAAAAACTGACTATATGCCTAAGTTTTTATATACCTGTTTTCACCTCACTGTAATTGGCACCATGTGAGTGAGCAAAAATCTGCCAGAATCCAGGGGGTTATTAACATTTCAGACAGGGGAGCTCACAGTTTATCACCATGGCAGCATGTTATTCCTGACATAGAGTGGCATTGATTTCAGAAGCAAATTAAGACTCTGGAGCTATAGCTGAGGTGTCAGCCATGCATAACAGATCAGAGATTTGTATTCATAAAAGTATTGGCCACATATGTATGCAGCATTTTATCAGCAAGAATGTATAGAGTTGTACTGACATCAAAACAAAACATTTTCCAGTAGTCCAGATAAAAATATTGGCAAAGACAATAGGCATCTCAAACTTCTCTTTGGAGCCCATCCCTATAATGTGAGTTAACACCCTGCATCCAGATCTCCTAAACTTTAGAAAAATCTCAAGCCTTACGGTTCTGATCAATCTTCAGAATGACCCTGGGAAAAAAATATATTGAACACAAAAGAATGAGATTTTTACTCAATTTGGATCAGGACTACTGACCACCAGCACTGTGAATGTCAAACTCTTACATATGTTAACACAGCAATAATCAAATGTAGGTTGTATATCAAATGCTTGTTAAAAAAAAATAATATATATATATTAGTGAAGATTCAGCATTTACCAATACATTGATATCAGGTAAAAAACATAAATAAATAAATACAACCACCACAGGAAAAATAGTACAGTATGAAGAGGTACGTTTTCTAAATGCAAAGTCATGGAAATGGGAGTCAAAAGGGTCCTCAACTCTAATCCTGGCCTGGCAGTTAATTTGGTGCATTGCAATGCATAAATCAATTAAATACAATACTTGTGTTTTCCATCTATGATCTGGCATTAATATTTACCTATCTTTTGCATACAGCAGACTAACAGAAAAACTTGTAACAAACTTCAAAGATCATTTTGTGGTAGCTGGGCTTTTGTTTGGACACAAGAAAGGATCCATACATTCAGGTTTTTTCTTTGAAGATTTTTGGATGGGGACATGAACTTTTTTTAAGGCAATTTACTGCTGTGTTGAAATTACACCATTCAGAAACATCCAATGCACTGCTGTGAGGCTGAGGCTCAGTTCAGACTAATCCAAGCAATCACATTAAAGAGATAAATACACACCTACTGTCTTCTGAAAGGTGTACTGCCTTTATAGCTCAATTATGAGCACCTGAAACACTAGCAACCACTTTACTGTTCAATGGCTTGCACCTGGGATTTGGCATTCACCCTATCTAGCCTCGCCGTGCAAGACATACCTAATGTTTGGTGGGTTTTTTCCCTCCAGGGTAATATAGCTCCTAGTTCTAAATGAGACAAAACACTAAGTCTATCTGGCTCAGCAGAACAGCTTACTGTTCACAATGCCACCTGATGTAAAGACTGTAGAACTGATAGCACGATTCATTCTTTCACATTATCTCGTGTCTCACTTTAACCTTCCTCTCCTCAGGGTAGGAACAATTCTTTCCTAAGTTCCTGGGAAGTCTGGCCACTATTTTTTCTTGTGGAAGATTCAATTTATCCTCAAAGAAGCTGTGCTTTCACTTTCTTACATACTTAACACATGACACTGCTGCTCTTCAGAGACTTCCAGATGACTAACAGTTTCTCTCAACAAAATGATCACCATATTCAGATGTACCGTGAATGTCTGCATGCATGCATCTCTATCAAAGTGGATAGCAAAAAGAGCTATCCACACCTGTTCCTTTACAACACATAGATTCAATAATTACATATATGCATGCACATTATTTACTAGACGCACATAATCTGTTTGATGTCTTATACATACCAGTGCACTTAGATCAAAATTTTTGTCCACATTATCTGTACACAGAGATGTCACATTTGGATGTCACCCAGGATTTCACTTGGCCATTTATAAGCAGAGAATGACAAATCAAGCTAGGCTAAGGCACCAGGGTAGAACAAACAATATGTGTATTTATCTTTTCCTGCCTAGCTGGCCAATATATTAGATGACGGTTATAAATGAAGAAAAATGGATTTCACTGCCATGGGATTTGGTACTTTTATTGTAACTGACAAGATCTAGGCATCACAGCATTCTAACAATGCCATCCACGAGGCATCCAAGGCAATATATTGCTTGGGAAATATGCCATGACTGCTTTTTTTTTTCTCATAAAAGTAAGAGGAGACACTGACCTGTGTTTTTCAGCAAAGTGTGAACTGGCTGAGTGCCATCTCATAGGTAGCCGAACTACCACATGTCATAAGGTTCCTTTTTCCAGAATATAAGAAAGTTGCCATGAACAATTTGGAGGGAGACAAATGTTCCCTTACTTCACCGGTTCCACCGTGTTTTGCCATTAACCTTCCTCCCCATACTGCTGTTTTGATCAGTATGATATAAATTAAGACAGATCAGTGAGACACACTATGCAGCGTATCTTCTGTGACTACACAGTAAATTGTGTGAAGGTCATTGGTAGCAAAATGGCAGTGAGCTGATGGAGTACACGTACACACTAGTGTGTTAGACACTCACTATGAGGGGGGTGACACCACATTACTAACAGCCCAGACATTTTGTGAGTATTTCTCCCTTTTTTCCTGCTGGGTACTACAGTACATAATTGTAGTCTATTTCATCCAATGGCTTCAGTATTCAGCCACAATGGTCAGCCTCAGCGAGCCTCACCATTTGTGGTGAGAAATGTTCTAAATAGCTTTCAGCCCACTTTACTTCATATGCCCTATGCACTTCCTTGTCCAAAGGGGAGTTCATACTAATACAGTAATCCAG
Organism: Falco peregrinus; assembly: GCF_023634155.1. NCBI lineage: Eukaryota > Metazoa > Chordata > Aves > Falconiformes > Falconidae > Falco > Falco peregrinus. The sequence continues at coordinate 22,187,546 of NC_073739.1, forward strand.
GCTCCTTTAAACAAAAAACAGGAACAGACAAGCAGATATGACTTCTAGCAAACTGCTCAGAAGAAACCAATCACCTGATACAGATATCTATGAAACAATCTCACACTTTCAAAAAAAAAAAAAAATACTGAACTCTTAATCTGGGAAAGGAATGGGGATCAATTGGCCGAAACTGCCTTCCACTCCTTACAAAATTGCACCACTCATTACTGTGTTCCTGCCCTAAGTATCTTCTACAGACTAGTACCTTGGTTTACTGCATTTCTTCTGAGCATACTTCAAGTGCACTGACTGACTTGCAGATGTTTATGAACAAACCTGCTTGAGGCAGGAGTATCACCAACACCTGATCAGATCAGGTATGGCTTTGTTTAGCTGGGTCTTGTAACCTCCAAAGACAGAGTCTACAGCCTCTCTGGGCAACCTCTTCCAACGCTGCACCGCTCTTTAGTGCAGTTTTGTTGTCTTTTCTGGTCTGTACTTTCCAAGCTGTAAGCCATTTCACTCTGGTTTGCCGCTGACAAGAAATCACAATTTTTCACTGATTCAATATCTTTCCAAATGCTTATTAGTTTGTGTCTCATACTATTAGAACTCCTATTTTTATGATATCTAATGTAATACTGCTTTCCTATCATACTTCAACAGAGTACTATAAAGACTTACTTAGCAGGTCTTTTATCGCTTAATAGCTTCCAAGACATTTCAGTAGCTTTCACAGAACCTTATCAATGCAGAATATCTCAGAAAACTGAAGACATACAATGACCTATAATCCAAAAATACCTGTATTCAGGTACTGTAAAGGTGGTATTTCTTTGTACCTTATTGTACCTGCAAAGAAGTACAGAAGAATTCTCTACTGAGGAGAAACATACTCTAAGTATACAGAATGCCAGAAATCACTGTACTCGTTTTCTGCTTTGTTCCTTCCTGGGAAAGCTTCCTCACATTCAGGAATGATGATACTCACCATATAAGCTGAGAAATATTTTATGAACAGCCTTTATGACTGTACTGAAATAAAACCCCAAGATACACAAATACTATTGATTAAGACCATCTCTAACCCTGTATATTTCCAGCTAGATTGTCTTATTTATCATTCATTGGCAATATCCTATCCAAAAATCTCTATGCATGGGTAGCAGTCCTATTGCTTTTTATACTGACCTTTCCAGTGTGCCTCATTGTGCTTTCCATTGCCCTTCCCTTCCTTAAGTCATTCAAGACAGGACTCATAATTATTCTGATAAATTGAAGAAACAGTCTGAAAAAAAAAAAAGAATGAAATTCAAAAAGGATATGTAGGTCATACTTAGTCAAATCTAATAATCAGCTGCTAACGTGCTAGAGGAGAGCATCTCAGTCCTTCCTAAGCTTCACCAGGTCATGGTGGTTCAACCATTAACCCTCAGCCAGCCTCATCCTGCTGTGAAACACAAAAACACTTTATTATGAAATACGAACAATGGTAGTGTGTATAGGACAGATGAAGTAATCTAATCTTGTCTTTATTCATGAGGCTTCTGGTGTCTAGTTTGGGGCACTGTGCTTCAGAAAAGATCTGAAACTGTTAGAGACAGTTCATAGGAAAAAAAAGAAGTCCAGAAACCACAATTTATACCTTTTACCTGAGGGTAGAGAGGATAAGAAAATGGGTGGAAATGGGAGACGGTTTTTCACTGTTCCTCATATAGAATAAATTAAGAAGCGGTGGCTTTAAATTTCAGCAAGAAGGATTCAGGATCGTGTTAGAGATTAAGGATAACTTCGCCTGGATGATAGCAAACACTGTAATTGTTTGTCTGGATACACTACTGACTTTTAAGAACAATTTAAACAAGTGTCTTGTCAGAAATGACACAGGAGTAGCAGGTCTTACCTTGGGATAGGGAATGAACTTGATGAATCAGTGCATTCTATTCTGCTTTTCTGTGATTTCATAGATCTTCTTTTACAAGGAAAGTTTTTCCTATTATTTCATCTCTAGTTTTTCATCCTTTGCTGTGCCATAAGTAATGTTGGAGGTCCTGATTATTGAAAGCCTTCAACCCCCTCTGAGGCTTACTGTAGCCTCTTCAGAGCAGGAGCATGTCAAGTTTCGGCCTACATGGCATCGTACTGCAGGCATCAAACGGTAATCAATAATTTTATAGTACACTAATTTCTGTTTCTTTCCCCAATCTGCACTTCACCAATTAAAGAAAAACACAATCCAGATTTTCTGACAACAATGGGTTTCTCTTGGTGACAGCTTGGTCTTCACTTACTTGCTATAGTGTATCTGTATACATGAGCAATTATAACTGTACAGGAAAAGGTCCTTCATGCTTCTTTTGCATATGTAAGATTTGCAACAGCGTATCAAAAAAAAAGCAAAAGGTTTTCAAGTACATTCCACCCACAAGAGCAGCTGCACATTTGATTGTTTAATATAAGGAACTCCTCATTGCATATTACTTGAGAATCCTAGCATTCAGGACTTCTATCACTCCAGAGCGCGTCCTCTTGCTCTGGAGTTGCTGCACCATGCCGAGTTTGACAAAGCTTGGCCACAGAGTTTCTTTCTCAAATCCTCCAGAAAACACAAGCTATATTCATTGCCTATTACTTCCACCATCATTAACAGGTAACAACAAAATGCACAAAGGAGGCATGTATTGACAATTTGCCAGAACCAAGTCTCTGACAACAGTTAAGATATCATGGTATTGAACAAAGTAGTAAGGATTCCTTTTTAGTGTCTAGGCTGCTGGCATTAATTTACTTGAATGTTAACTTTCTTCTACAGTAAATGCCTTGACTGATTAAAACAGAGAGCTTTGCATACCTTGAGAATGGTGCCAGACAAAACTAAAACAGACTGAGCTCCAGGAACCAAGCAGCTCCCTTCCATTCTTGCACCACTGTGGTAGTGGCAGACACCTCTGGAAATGCGTGAACAAAGCAGTCAGCAGTAGCGTTTCTCTCCTGTAACTAAATCTACCAGAGACTGAAAATCTAAGCACTCAAAAAGCAGCTGACTATATTTCTTCAAATATCTAAAAGTCAGATTCTTACCTACTGTAAACCAGCATTGTTCTGCTGCAGTAGGTAGAAGCTACACAAGAGTTATTCAACCACAAGTATGCCTTCATCTTCAAAATTAGGACTAAAATAGCAACTGATACCTTTCTAGTGCACTGAAAGGCCTCAAAAAACGAGATGAAGGGTTGGTAGTCACTTTTCCTTGGTAGTGCATAGCGATGTAAGAACAATTCCCAGGGAACCCAAAACCTCATACAGGTTGCTGAATCACAGCAAAGGGTACCAGGTCCAAACAGACACAGGATGCCAGCTCAGACTTCCCTGGCTTTTTCAATTCCAGTTCCACCTGCAGACAGCTGAAATGGGGCCTGTTCTGTTATTCCCCAAACATATGGGATGCTGCTATATAGCCACAGGTTGTGATTGGCATAGGGGCTGGGAAAGGCTCTGCAGTGCAGTGCCAAGCCTCCTAAGGTGCTCCACAGGGGAGCATAAGGCAGCAAACAAAGTTTCACAGGTGCAGGACCTAACAGGCCTGAATAATCGTTCTTGTAAATTGCATCTCATATCTTTTCCACATGTGCCTCGGATTTTATGTTAAATAATACATAAACATTAGTTAATGATGTCTCCCAGAAATACAGACATTTCAAGTGTCTTCCTTTCTATGCAGCTTCAAACACAGTCTTTATTTTGACTGGAGCTAATTAAACCCACCTGGTCTAGCTGAGAGGATACAGCAATCTCACATCTTCTGTGGGATCTGTGTGCCCAAGCAGCTATGGCAGTCCTGAGCCTTTTCACAATTAACACCTCTTCCTTTTTACTGTTTCCTGAATATATTGCAACAGTACCGAATACTTAGTTCTTGCACCTTCAAAATACTGTATGTATCAAGCAATCTTAACAATGCAACTGGAAGGTAACCGATTATCTTCATACGTCTTTTCAATCTGAAATGTACACTAGTACCTATCTCCTACCCAGATGGCCACTAACAAGAGACCACTCTCCTGTACATACTCTCCCCTTATGTTCTATGAAGTCTGCCAGTTGGGAAGAAAATATATTCTATTATTACTTAAATTAAGATATTGTAACACATTAAACCATGAGAATTGGCCTTTTTCTACAGATGTTACTTTGAACTCTCGTAACAAAGCTGGCCTTCCTTAGATCGTATTATTAAAGCCGCAGACTCCATCTTTGCTTTGTGAAAACATCAGCTCACCACACAGAACGCTGACGTGGTTATTAACCAGGTAACAAAAAACCTCTGCCATACGCACACCGACAGTTTGCGTCTGCCACGTGAGATGGCTTGAGCCAAATGCTGGCATGTAACTTGAGGGCACACAACCTCCCCGACAGTCCCACCAGCACCAGCCGGGGGAAGGCTGTGCTTGCGCTGGGCTTTGTGCAGCGTGTGTCCATTTCCTGGGCAGACAAACCAGCCTGGGGCACTGCTGAAGAGAAAGGGAACAAGCACACACCTGGGGCGGCCAGAGGTGTAAACCACCAGCTGATCCCCGCGGAAGCTCGCAGGAGTACAGCCGTCCGGAGGCCCTGGGCTACCGCCCGCTGCGGACGGCGGTGCAACACGCCGGCGGAGGCCTGTGGACTGCCGTTTGCTGTCGTTACCGCGGCCCACGGGCTCTCCCAGGCCTTCCCGCCGCAGACCGCGCGTGTGAAACCGCGCCCCGCCACGAAACACTCAGGGCACCTCGTGTCCGAGCCAGCGGGAGGCAGCGCCCCACGCGACAGCGTCCCGCCTGGGTCATTTAAGGCGCGTAATGGATCGGCCACGCGGGGAGCGCGGGCTGCCGCCGCCCGGGGCCGCGGCCGTCACTTCGCGGCCGTAGCCGGGGCCGCCCTCCCGCCACGGCCCGGGACAGCAGCCGCCCGCCGAGCGGGCGGAACCAGTTCGTAGCGGCTTCCCGCCGCGGGCCCCTGCTCCCGCTCCCGGCGGCCCAGCACGGAGGCGGAGGCGGCGGCGGGTCCCGCCCCAGGGCGGGGCGGCGGGGGATCGGCCCGGGCCGGCGGTTCAGTGCCGTGCGGCGGCGGCGGGTGCCGATGGTGCTCATGACCGAGCAGCGGTGCGATGCGGAGGAGCCGAGGGCTGCGCGGGCCGCCGGCAGGCGGGAGAACAGGGCCGCCCTCCGGCTGTGAGTACTGCCCGGGCCGGGAGGGGCGGCCGCCAGCCCGCCCGCCCCGGGGGCCCCGGCTGCTGCCCGGGCTGCTCCGCGGGGCAGAGGCGGCGGCGGGGACTGTGACGGCGGCGGCCGGGCGCCCTGAGGCGGCGGGGGAGGGCCGTGGGGCGGGCGGCTCGGCAGCGAGGGGCGGCTTCGCCGTTGTGGGAGAGGGGTGTGTGTGGAGCCTATAGGGAAGGGCCGCCAAGGGCTCTGCGCGGGCAGGCTTGCGTTAAGCACGGGTATCTCTGCGCAGCCGAGATCTGCGCTCCTCGGAGGGCAGCCTCGAGCACGGCGTTAAGCCCCGAAGTTGTACTTTTAGGAGCAAGGCATGTAAATAGTGCTTCTAGTAACTTCAGTGCAGCAGCCTGCAAATCCTTCTCTTCCGTGGCACAGACATACAGCAGCAGTGCTTTAGCACTCCAGTACTGCGCACGGGCTCCAGTGGGAAGCTGTGATCCTCAGACCTGGGTGCCAAGAAGAGGCAGAACTTTCCTGAAAGTTCACAAACTTTGATGCAGACAAGATGCAGTACAATGGGAAGTCAGTCTGACTTCAGTCCCAGGCAGGGTCGGGACAGGCCACTCCATTGGGGCAGCAGGCACTTGCCTGCGCTGGTGCACGGTTCCCCACCAAGCTCCTAGTCCAGCGTAGCCATACCCACACCTGGCCTCCTGCTCCTCAGCCAGAGAGGTACTGTAAAAATTGCGCAGATGAAGAGATCAAGAATACTTAATATTCTTTGAGAGGAAGAGGAGGCCTTGCTGGCTAGTAAAGCCTGCTTAGGCTAACTGATGGAAGGTAGGGAGGTCAGAGGGCTTTCCCTTCCACGGGTGCAAAGAATCCCTGCACTCTACCGAGGCCACTGACCTTCCCAGCCTCTGATGGAGGCTGGGGACGTCAGGGGTTAAGGGCTGCTTCTCCTGCACTGGTCTTTAGCTTCCTGTGGAGGTCTCAAGTTGTTGAGGTGCTTGCATGCCATGGTAATGACCACAGCGTGAAAATCTGGCTGGAATCAAGCAGCTGCCTGGTTCCATACTTCCATACCGGGCACTCAATTCATGTGGGACTTGCCAGTCCCAAGGATGCAGTTTGAGAAGTAAAGCATCTATGAAACAAGAAAATAAGAAGTCTAGGGTTTTCTCCTCCAAAGAAAGAAAGAAAGAAAAAATTACTTTCCCCTAATCTGGCACGATTCCCCTGCTCATAGAACTTTTCTTCAGAAAGATCTGAAACTTAATCTTTAATCTCGTCTTTAATCTTAAATGGCTTCCAGCAGAAAGGAGGACAAGTTACCAGCAACTGGCTTTTTCTTTGGAAAGAAACTCCAAGGTCTTTGTGTCTTTATTATTTTTTTTTCCCCCAACTGTTGTATCTCTGGTCTCTGAGCAGGTGTATTCCCAAAGTATGTATTGCAGTGAAATCTGTTGCCAGAAATAACTTGCTAGTTAGAGAGCACTGGGAATCAAAATGTCTTCTGAGTGTCCTTTATCCTATACAGTGTAGTTGCATCAGTGACTTCACATTGCAAATGAGACATAATTCCCCGACCTTCTCTAGAGCCTTCTGACTTCAAGCCCTGGGTCCCGATCCCCCATGTAGAATTTTGCTGGTGAACCTAATGAAGTTCTTCAGGTATGCAAGATCTCTATCTGATCTTTTTCTCTTTAGAACAGGACTAGGAGTCCAAGCCAATGTATAGAAAGCTTGATGTCGGAGACATTGCATATGCACCAACTAACTGACCCTCTGTTTTGTCCCCAGGTGTTTTAATTTTTCAGTGCTGAATCAGTTATAGTTAGAAGTGAGGTTAGTCCTAGCAAGTGTAATAGATGGAGAAGTCAGGCTTGCTATGACTCTTTTTTTTTTTTTTTTTTTTTTTTAGCTATCAATTTTTGCTGTTCAGTAGAAAGTAGTGTGTCATACAGTGAAAACCTAGGCGATCTGTTAGGCTGCAGGCTACAGTGTTCAGCAATACTAGCCTGGGCAGCACAAGAGTGAAAAGGCTGGAGCAGGCAAAAAAGTTGAAATGCTTTGTCTTAAACTAGAGAATTGTTTAAGCATTTGCTGTTTGGAAACAAAGTTTGAATTTATTTGCCAATTCCATTTAACTGGTAGCTGGATCCATCAGAGAAAGTCGTGTTCATTTGACTGTGAGTTTACCTCAGAAACCAAGTAACTTTGATTTGACTAACACGAAGCTATAGGGAGAATTCTTCAGCTGAAGAACAAAACCAGAATCTTTGTTTTTATTCAGTTAGGAGTGAACTCACTAAAAACTGGATTGCTGAAGATTTTTTTTTTTTTTTAGAAAATTTCATAAATAAGCATGTGTGGTTGTGGTAGAGTTTTGTTCATTTCATGTACTTCCAGGGAGCAATATGCAACTAACAGAGTTCATGCTGACCTCTATTTGAAAAAAAATCCTAGCAGAGTTATAGAGGCTCAGGGAGTTCTCAAGTGTTTTCCAAAGCTCAGAGGAGAGAGATTTATATGTGCACTATAACCTCTACTTCCTGGAGGTATGCTTAAAATGTTTTTCAGTTTCCGAGATGGACTTTATAGCTTGATATCGATATGCTTCTGCTGCTCCCATAAAGGTGTCCCTGGGGGATGGGTGCTTCTGAAGGATGGAAGCTGTAGACATTTTGGCTTGGGGTTGGGTTTTTTTTGGTTTTGGAGGGGGTTTTGGGGTTTGCTTTTTCTTAATTATTTCAAGATTACATCTGGGAACGTTATATGTCAGTGATTCAGAAACTTGATACAGAATGAGTTAAGTATATGCATACTAATTTAGAAAATGGGCTTCTCTGGCATGTTTAGTAATAGTTATATCTTTGCAAAGTTTGCAGTACATCTGTCTGGATTGTACATCCCCTGTACAGATGTACAGAGATAACACTGCGTGGAAGATGGGTGCTGTTCCTATGTGGACCCAAAAGAGTGATGTACCAAAAGTCTGTCATTACATGGAGTTTCTCCTAAGCAAATCAAAAGTTCCTGGACAGAAAAAAACCTTCCAAGTGGTGTTCCTTGATCATTACATCCTGATGTGGCCTTGGACCAAAAAGGAATTAACCCTTACATTGTATTTAGAGGATATTTTTTCTGACTTGAAAGTGGGGTGTGTGGTATTTATGGTGGCACTAGACGTGCCTCAGAAGCTGTCAGCCCCACTACAGGGACAGCTGATGGAACTGAAAACAGAGGTACATTTAGGAGGAATGGCAGAGGTTTAGTAATGAGCAGTTCATGTTCCGTGTCAGCATGCTTCTGCTTTCACACATACCTGCCTCTGTTGAAGTCAATATAGCATTTTCTGGTTTCCACAGATAGTATTTGGCCTACTGCAATTAAATCTATCTGTATTAGGTCAATGTGCTAAGTTACGGTATGCTTATATACTGCTAACATTAAGTGGTACGTTCTGCCTCCTTCTTTGAGCGTAAGGTAATGTCCAGTTACGGAGTGGAACTTAAAGAAATGAGAAAGCTGCGACCTAAGGCTCTGAAAGGTATGGAAAGTTTTAGGTTTTGTTTTGGGGTGAGGGGTTTGGTTTTGGGTTTTGTTGGTGGTGGTTTTTTGATAAAAAAATATATTGCAGATACTGGGGAAGATATGCTGCTGAAAGCAGTGGAAAATGCTTACAGGCAAATTACACACTTCTGGAAAAAGAGATAATGTGATCTTTATAGTTTGTTTGTCTGATGTGTTATGCTGCCATAACAGATGTTTCCTAATAACTGTTTATCAGCTGATAAGTTAAAACACAATTAATCAACTGACCTGTGCATAGTCACAACATAATAACTTTTTCTTAAACTCTCTTACTCAAGGGAAATACAAAATGAAGATAATAAAGAAGAGGTTATTTATTACTGATTTAAATTTTTATTTCAGCTTTGATCCAAGTTAACTTCTTCCCAGATGCCAAACTTCTACTGCTTTTTTGTGAAGGGAAAAGAGCATATGTATGTGTCTACGTTATTCATATTTTGTGCTTTCAGTGGATGGAGATATTAAAACACAGTATTATATTTTTAAATTATTCCGTGGTAGTTCTTCCCTGGTTTTGTAGCAAAAGTTGTAATGCATGATCTGAAAAGAAGGATAGGCTTGCAAAGTGAAACATTTAAATTTGAAGTGTGACAGAAAAGAGATTTCCAGTCTGGATGACCTCCATTTGTTCATGATGATGTTCTCTAATTGCTCCTATTTTTTCCTATTTTCCTGTCATTCTTACTTTGTTCACTGTATATACAAGCTTAAGTTATAAAAGCAGCTTTTTAAAAGTAACTGTGCTATGTGTAAATGCATACTATGAATCTGAACAGCCTTTTCATTGTACCACGGTGCCTCACTGGCTAACCTGAAATACTCCTGATGGTTTTTTTTAAAAGCAGTTATGCTGCCTTTACTGGTTATATGCAGTCTGTGAGAAATGCTTGTTAGGCAACATAATACTACAGATAAGCTTTGGGCAGCAGGATTTGTTGCTGGTATTTGACAGGTGATGTATAAACATAGTATCAGAGTATTGTGATCTGGCCACCATCTCCATAAATGTTGCGGTCATATGGTTAGAAATGATGTGCCTATCTAATGATGCCACTGCTGGAACTCATGATCCTCATGCTCTGTAGTTGGCTGTTGCCAAGGCCATATATATCCTTTCCAGTTAATGTTTTAGACTTCCGTTACTGTTATACCAGAAGATCTTATGTTTGGTCTAACAATCTTTACAAACCTCTTTTGTAGTACTTATTTTAACCAAAATTCATAGGTAGCTGTCTGAATTCAGCTAGGCTGATCAGCAAAAGTCTCTTCAAATGTTGTCATCACAGAACAAATAATTTGTCTGCAGATAACAGGAATATGGTAGGACAAGTTGGTTTTCCCCATTTATCCACTTTTCCTTTATCTAGAAGATTTCTAAGCTACACAAAATTACAGAGGGATTATGTTTTCTTGCCAAGAAGCTGTAAACAAATATTTAAAACATCCATTTTTCCTTCTAGATAATGCAGGGGTCAGTGGGAGATTGCAGAAGGACATGGGCAACTGCTCGCTGCCAGCCCAGTGTATAGGGCCCTTCTCTCTTTGAAAAATGGCATAACGTGCTATCTCATGCTGGGGTGATTATGTTACAGCAATGGAATTAAGTACTGGGAGGCAGGACGCCTGAATAAAAGGGAGAACCAGGGATTGTAGGCGTATGTACAAGGAGAACACAGTTACCTCTTCTTAATTCCCTGCTAACTGAGCCTCAGTGCTGTACTGAAGTATTCACTTCCTTTAACTAGACTTCTGCCTGGTACTAAGCAGCTTCTGCCTCCATCCTTGAAAAATAGAACACTAAGATGAGAGAGGTTAAGCTTCCAGAAAGAATGGCAGGAAGTAACATGCAGATTGCAGAGAGGCAGCAGAGAAACTTTGCAGTGCCAGGGATGTAGGGGCAGACTGAAGCCTTCTTCCCCAGTAGATAAATGGGGGAAGCCTTATAGTTACTGACAGAATAACTGGAACAGTTCCTGACATCCCCCAAAAAAGCAACCATATCTGAGCATGTCTTCTGCAAAGATCCATTCCTGTATGTGCCTCAGTGGTTTAGCCTTATGGGAATCTTAGTTTAGGCTGTTTATGAAAGAGACACCACCATTACTTGATGGTAATTTTGTAGCTACCATTTATGCTGCACTAGTTCAAGAAGAGGCATTTAGGTTTGTTTAGCCTTTTTCTGGACAAGAAGGAATGTTGTATTAGGAAAGTCCACTAAATAACACAATATATATATGCTCATTTGGTTTTGTGAAGTTTTGCAGTACATGTAAATATGCTATGGCCAGCATAGGAGAGAGTCGGTGTTGCCGTGAAGGACGCTGTGTGGCCAGTGGAAAGGCTCATACTGAAGAGGGAGGCTTACAGAGCATTCAGACTCAGTGTTCTGGTGACGCAGAAGATAGAAAGTTAGGCTGGCCCTAGCAGGGATCTGGTCACCACATGTCACATCTGATGCTAATAAGAGTATCTTTGTGCAAGACTTTGGAAGGAAAATAGTTCCTTATGTACAGTGGCACTGTCAAAGGCACTGTTGGGGTTAGTGTCAGTTAGACCAATTGTTGGAAGGTAGTATTTCCTACTGTGAAGTAATAGCTTTTGTATTAGATTATCAACATTGTTCTGGTCTTTTCCATGAACGCATAGGTAGGTCTGTCAGAAAAGTTGTAGGTTGCACAGATAATTATGGGAAATTCAACACTGCCAGACCCTTGCACTGGTGAACAGTGAGCCTCCAACAGTGATTTCACTGTGATCCACTGACATCCCTCATGGAAGGTGGGATGAAACAGGGTAGATAGGCACAATTATATGTTCATCTTCATCTCGGTGTTTTGCATTAGGACTTGTTATGCACTATTTTTGCTGGGGAATGTACAAAAAAATGTTGTGTTTGGGTATCTCTTGAAATACCTACCTAATTTTTTCTGTTCCATCACTGTTGCCTTTTAAACAGAGAAATCCCATTAATGATTGTGGGTTATCTATTGTCAATGCCAGTTCTTAAAGGAACTGCTGCATGATCAAATCCAACCCTCCTTCCTTTTGTATATAACCTGTCTGAAGAACCAAACTTATTTTTTCCCGTGTACATTGATTAAAACACTTCATGTGCAGCATATTAAGTCATTACTTCTAAAAGTGCCATAAAACAGAAGCATCTGGTCAAGTGATTCATGGCAGCTTCATTTTTTAACTTTGTTTTTCTTAAGCAGCTGAGAAAGCAATAAAGGTGTTAGCAAGATTGCTCCTAAACCTCTGCTATCATCTTAAACTGTTCTGCATTCTTAATAGCAGTTGTTAATGTAATTGCTGTTGTCTGCTTGGGGTTTTTTTGGTTTTGTTTTTGGGTTTTTTGTAATCCTAATTCAGTCTGATGTAGCTACTTACGGTTTTTTTGAAAACACAATTAATGCTGGAAAACTGGCAGCCAAGTCTTGTATCATATGGAGGCATGTTGCTGTGGAGTTCCTCATCTAAAACTCAGAGATCCAGGCTCAGGTAGTGAGATCAAACCTTTACATTATGCTCATGCTCTGGTGATCAGACCTCTGGTGATCAGGTGATCATTGTAAAGATGCTTGTGGTGTTCAAGAGAGATTTGTATTGTTTCAGAGCAGATCTAACTGATAGATGCCCATGAAGTCATACTGAAGACACGGATTATGTATAAACGCAGCATTTTATCTTTCTTATTGCATGTGGTATAGAACAGTTGGTAGACCTGAGACTTACATGCCTTTGCCCTCTCTTCTGCACCCTGAACAAGTCATAGGTTCAGGAATTCTTCTTTCTTTTCCCTTTCTGCTGTTACCGCTGGAGGCTAAAGATAAAAATATAATCTGATAAAACACTACGCGCTTCCTTTTCAGTAGGATTTATGATCCTATTTTTTGTCGTGTTCTGGGTTAGAAGATAAAGGTAGGCTAGCACTAGGAGACAGCAAAATCTTTCCTGCTAAAAGCTGCCAGCAAGTTGGGGAATTAAAAGAACACTTGCTCCAGCCCAAAGTAGATGTGAATGAGTGTCTCCCCTAGTGTCTTTTGCTTCCCATTTTTTTCAGAAGTTTATTTGTTGAGAAGAGTTGTGTTGTGCTAGATTTGTCCATGCCTATGTTCAGATAATTTTTGGTCACCCTGCCAAGACTCCCATGAAAACCGCATGCTGGGAATCTTGTGGAGTTGAGTGAAGATACATATGAGAGGGCTTTTGCTTTTTGAAGTGGATATCTGAAACGGAAACTCTTGAAAAGACGAGAGAGCTAATGGCTTATATTCCTGTTCTAGTGTTAACTTAAAATATCTTGTTATAGTGTCTCATGTTTCGGAGCACAGGGAATTCTTCTGTGGGTTGTTTTGGTTTTTTTCTATGGAACTTGATAGTAGTCTGGTTTTGATTAGACAGGGAATACAGCCAGTTAATAATAGATGGTATTTAGAGCAGAGAATTTACATACTTGCTAATGACGTCTGTGGTGTCACAGTGATCTTCCTGATGTCCAAGTGGTAAGGTAGTGTGAAACTTGATCTGGTTATTATGTGAAATGTCTATTCAGTTGAGGGGAAGAAAACTTTACTTCCTCTGTCCTTAACAGCATTGGAGGTTTCTGTTCAGTATTAACTCAAAAATGTCATTCATCCCTTTAATAAAGATACAGCAACACAAACATATGAGATTGCTCACAGGTGAGTGTGTTCCAAGACACAGTTGTGAAACAGAACGCAGGAAATATAACAAGGTATTTAATTTCAGAAATATTAAGTAAGATTCACAATTAGAAAAAATCTTGGTTAGTTCCTCTTTCAGTACTAGCTGATATCAAGATTCCACCTGTGCCTGACCTGTTTCATCCTAGAAATGCACAAAGAAATATGTAGCATATATGTATGTGTGCCCATCCATATGCATTTGATATTCAGTTAATGTACAGCTATCTAACTTTGCCTCCATTATGCCATGTTTGACTGAATTCATGAGAAGAGAATTAGCCTACTCCTTGAACAACCTCGGACAGTTAAATCTCAGTCTGGCTCATACCTATTCATGTTAACAAACTGACCCTTTCCCTCACGCAGGGTTTCACATCTCTGCTTCTTCATTAATGCTTTGCTGCTCTCCATATTCAGTATGATTACATTTGATGGTTGTATATCTGTCATACAACATACATAAGAAATGCCAAACTTCAGAATTGGTTGCTTAGCTTCCTTCACTTTTCAGCCTTAGGTGCAGGCTGTGTACTAAGTATAAGGAATTATACAAATACCAATACATAGATTATGGCTATCCTTAACATCCATTATAGCAGCTGTTAAGCAGCTCTTTGCTCCTTTGTGATTACAGGCTGTGTACTAAGTATACGGAATTACACAAATACCAATACATAGATTATGGCTATCCTTAACATCCATTATAGCAGCTGTTAAGCAGTTCTCTGCTCCTTTGTGATCAAGGTAGCTCTGGCTCATTTTCTGCTTGTTTTGATAGTTTTGGATTCTTGATTATTTTCAAAGTTTGGCTTTCTGTTTGCACGGAAAAAGTGATACTTGGTCTTAGAAGCAGGCTGAATTGTAACAATACTCTGAGGCATGGGTTTTTTAGGAGATCTGTTTTCTCTCATGATCAGTGCCTTGTGCCACATAACACTGGATCATGTCTGTAGAGCTACTGGAGGCATTTTGCTTCTGAGTAACCAGACTTTGTAGAAACATACAACATCTAAATCCTCAACTTGAGCACTTGTTAGTTTGTTCAGTATGGACACCACTGTAATCTGCTATGAAGAGGACAGCTGGAGAGTTTACCATGGAAAAGGTGTTTTCTTCTGTCCAGGGGTGAAATAATTCAACTGTGTAAGGTGTGAAAGAAAACTCATCAGATAAAGCACTCCAGATTCAGATTACGCATCCAAAAAAGGTTTGTTCAGACCAGTGTGGCACAGAAAATATGTTTCGTGGAATGATGGGGCATACCTTCTGAAAGGACTTAAGACTTTAGGCCTAGCAAAGGGAGGTTGAGATGGTTGTTCCTTCAGGGTGTGGTAGGTCAAGGATATAGTCTGTGCTGAGGGAGGAGGCCTCTGACCTGCAGCATGCTTGGTAGGGTGTCCTTTCAAAGCATTAGCACATTTCATCTTATCCCCTTGCAGTCATCTCTGCTTGAGGTATGTTGCCCGTTTGTCTCCTGGATGCTGCCTAGATAGATCCCTTCATCTTGTTCCATCTCGTCTGCTTTTAAGCCTGCCAAAGTCTGTCATCTTGATCTGGGATCCTGGAATGTTTTGAGTCTCTTCCTTTGGCTTTTAGTTTCTGAAAGAATAACAAGTTCCTTTATCTGAATAGATTAATGTCAGGCAGTAAGAACAGCTTAAATAACACTATATCTTAGTATTTAGGCCTTTTGCACATCTTTGATTCCTTTGTCAAATCCTTTTGGTCTGCTAACAGCTGCCCACTAAATCCAACAGCTACTCAACAGAACCAAAAGATACAGAATATCACTGTATTTGTGATGGATATTTCCACATATACATTGTACCAAGCATGATTGTGGACCTGTTTTGCTGACTGATTGCACTTCAAGCAAAAGTGGACTCCAAATCAAATATAAAAATAAATGTAGTTTGTTACAGTACAATAAAGGACAACAGTGTGTATTATGATAAAAGGAAACAGTACTAATTAATATACACAGTACGATAAAAAAGCAATAGGAGCGATGCATCAAATCATTACTGCAAAGGAAAGGTTATACCACCGATTACCTTAATAACATCATCCAGGCCCACACTTTAGCTGGGAAACCCTGTTGCAGCCGGTGTGAGGAGTCTGTCAGTAACTGGGAAGTTCCTGCATGGTGTGTCCATCTGTAGGTGAGTCTTCTGGCCCAGTCACGGAGCTTGCCCACCTTTATATGCAGCAAAGACAAAACCAGCGTACATACCTAGTGTATGCAAGCTTTTAAGTTTGCGCCAAGTGCAGGCATACTCTGTGTCATGATCTGTAGGGTCCACACACGTCAGGGATCTTGGCCAGATGTCCAAGTGTGGTCAAGTTACTGTCACGGCACAGCTGCACGCAATATTTATTGTCCAGATGATCCTGCTCACTTCCTGCCTGTTCAGGGGGCTCAGGACAAGCACCATCTGTTGGATTCGTTGAATGTGATATATAGTTGTCCTTGAGCAACTTAAGCTCGCTGTCCAAGTTAAACAATTCCTAACCAAGTACATGATCAAAGGTGTTTTCATAAGCAGTAATCAATCATTATGTAATAAACTTTCACCAAAGGATGGCAGGGGAGAAATTACTCCACAGTCTTTTGGCTGATAAATTGCAATAATACAGCAGTTGAACTGCTGTTGCAAAATTAATCCTTTCTGTATAAAAGAAACAAAGCAGGATAGCAGGGCTTCTAAGGTAACATGGTGATCCACTATGTCTGCTCCATCCACAGAAGGAATGTTGCACCAATGCTGACTCAGTTAAACCCTAGAGAAATACTGGTTTGGCTGCTGTTTTGCAAGCAATTGAAGTTGTAGCTAACATCACTGGTTACTCAAGATGCTGCCTTCCTCCTGAGTAACTGATGTGCAGTTTGTGGACTGGAGGACTAGTTTGTCCCAGCTTATTGTGGCTTCTGAACTTTTTAGACCTATTATCAGGCAGACCAAGTAGCATGGGTGTTCTTTGGGATGGATCTGAGGAAGCTTTGTAGAAAGGTTTGCGTGGTTGTGGGGAATGAAACACAGTAACCACTGTACAGTTCTAGAGTTTTTAATTTCTCTTATGTATGCCTGAGAAGTGTTCATGTCTGGTAAGACGATATTGGGGTTGTCAAGGACAATGGTTGTTCTCCAAGGCTCACTTTCCAAACTGTGGCTTATTAATACCTGTGTGTCACATTTCTGTTCAATGCTGCTTATTCAACTAGTTTTGAGAGGAGTAGTAAAAAAGTTGTATTTTAGATTAATTACTGTCTTCATTTTTTTTCCTTTTGAAAACTCCCCATTAATGTGACACCACATAATTTTCACAGTCTGTTTTTCAGATCCTAGATAAGATTAGCATGAAATATGAAAACCTTTTGAAGTTCAGAAACTTTCTGCAGTATGAGGAACTTGACACATCTGTCTATTGGAAAGTTGTTGGTTCACAGAAACCATTCAGATTGGAAGAGATGAAGTTCTTCTGACTTTTAAAATACATTGATGAATAATGAACTTCTGAACACTTCATTAGAATGAAACTTAGTCCACTGCATTGGTTAATCTATCTCATAGCATTTTCCCTTTTCTGTGATTTAATCTTAAATTACTCAGTTTGGTTATTGTATTTTTATAAAAGGAAAAGAAACATCTCTTGCAAGAATTTTAATTAGAGTGCTTGCAACTAATGTTTAATTTAACTTGCTTAGATACAAGATATGATCTTGTACCAAGTGTAAGCCTTGGCTTTGAAAATACTCCTTATGATAGAAGTTTTTTATTTAGAAACTAGAGGCAACTTCTCTTTTAGCTGTTATTTTAAATAGGCTTGTTAGTAGTACCAAATACACAATATATGTTCAATTTGAAAAATACTTATTTTCGTATCAAACTCCTGATAAGTCACACAGTTTACATGCTTTGCCCTAATATTTGCAAATACAGTCACATATGTGCAACTCCTGCTCAATGTTGTAGTTAGCATCACTTTGTTTCTTAAGTGCACTTGATCTGATTTTTCTTCATGGATTGCTGACTTTTGTGCTCTCTTTAAAAAGCATTTATGAATCCTGCCTCATGCATGAAAATGGCAAGGAGTACTTTAATTTGCTTGTGACTTGGTGAATGGTATTGTACTGGTTTTAGGTCATACCTGTGATCTTTTCTTCTCCAGAATACAGGTAAGATTATTCTGATAAAGAAACCTACTAGGAACTTAGCTGCTGTGTGGAGCAATAGTTATCAGAACAGTAAAGACAAGTCCTTATGTAGTTTTTCATTATGTGAAGGGGGCACATAATGAAGTGTGAAGGATAGGCATAGCAAAACTTTATCAGCTAGTAGGAATACACTCAAAATCGCTACTGTCAGTGGCATGTGTTACACAAGCCACATTACTCTCCTCATGCCTGAAACGGTTTTGGGGGAAACTCTCACAGTGTTTGGGTACATGCTTCCTGTTCGCAGCTGCAGAAGATGATCCTGTAGAGGTGACCAGACTGGCACGAGATAGTTTAGCATTTCCACACACAACAGTCAGCAGGATTAGCATGCTGAGATGCCCTAGCTCTCTGCCATTTGAAAGCAGCTAGAGGGAATCAGTTGAGACAGTAGCGGTTCAAGAATAGTAGTGGTTGATAGAGAAGACAGGGTAGGAGAGACTCATAGGTTTAACCGTGAAGTTGGGATTAATCTATGGGTGAAGGAAAAGGGAATATGAGTGGTAAGTAAATAAAGCATTTAAGAGCAACAAAACATCTAACCAAACTGGCAGGTGTAAATGAACACTAAAACCTGGGTTACAGGTATTTTTGGAACAAACTTGTAGTATGGAGGTCTGGGTGTGGTACAGGCTGCTTTGATCAGTCTGTAATGTTGCTGTGTAAGAATAGCAGGCTGCCCAAGGTGAAGATGGACACCAGTCAGGCTCCAGACTCAAGCAGCTACATCTTAAAGTACTGCTGTGTTATGTCAAGGCTGTGACTAAGACATTTGCAGGATTTGCAGATTTTTAGAATACAAGCTCCCCTATGCTTCCGAGAAGCACCTTGTGTCTCTCTGCTTAAACAGATTAAAACTGCTTATTTGGGTTTTTCGGGCATAGTTTGTGTTGGCTGAAAATAACCGCTGGTGCCTTGTGGTCAGTCAGGGCTCCTCCAAGAGTGAAGCAGTGGGGAAACCATTGGGTTTTTTCCTTACTGACTTTATTAGTGCTGTAACCCTTTAAATTATACACAGCGCGTGACTTCAGAAGTATCAATTCAGTGCCCCTGTGTTGGGGAGTGCTAAGGGTTGAGGAAGGATGAGGTAGGGGAATAGTTGCTCTATGTAAACATAAGATGCCTAGCACCAGTAAGGCAAAACTCCATGGCTTTTGTCCTGTGAGATAAGCTCTAGTTTAACTGGGGGGTAGGATACCGTCTCATTAGATCGCAATTAAGATGTTGTGAGGTTGGTCTTCTGATTTTACTCACTAAAGTGTAATCAAAGCAATAGATTTTTTTATGCCCTTCTTAAAAGAAGAGAGACCTAAACTAGTCTGGGAACCTCTGTCAGCAAAACTCTTGTCTTAGTAGGAAAAGAAAATGTTTATTGTAAAAACACCATCACATAATGGCAGTGGCTGTGTTGTTGCCATAAAATTTGAGAATTAAACATTATAATGGAAAGCTTCTATAAATAAGGTCATTCAGGCCAGACATTAACTGGCAAAATTGTTTGGCTTTATTTTTAATGCTAAGAGTATCCTGTAGTCTTTCTGAAGCTTTAGTCTTCCAAAGGAGGGTGTGTATATGTATTTGTCATGTCTTATTTTAAGGTGTTGTCATTCTTCAGACTCTGCTATTAATGACAGCTTTTTCCTCTAAATTTTCTGAGTTAACATTTTATTAGAAAATGATGAGAAGAGAAGGCCATGAAAGGCTCTGATGGCACATCTCCTAGCCCTCAGACTCTAGTTCCTTGACATACTTTTCTGAGGCAGTGGCACGTGCTGTGAAAAGGCAATGCACTGTGATGGCACTGCTGCTTTTGTAAAATAAAACCAGTGCTTTTGATACTTTGAGAGGACCCTTTATTGTGAAAATCCTGCAAGTAGACTCTCATAGAATAGATAAATGAGAGGTAAAACAGGACCCAGCTTCCTCTTGCAACCCTGAGTCACAAATAATCTGCTAAGCACTAGGTACTGTCAAGCAGGATGTTTTTCTCCCAGCTTGCCGATCAGATTAATTTTCATTCGTCGTTAAGTCTGAGTACTGAACATGGAATGCAGTTTTCCTAAATGAGACGTTCTTTTTGGAACGGAAGCTTGAGCTACAAATTCTATGAGCACTGAAATATCCATGGCAGTATTTCAATTTTCCTCTCTTCATTGCTGAAATTCCAGTATCAGAACTCAGAATACTGTTCAGATGTATGATACCATCAAGTCAGTAACTGAAAACTTTTCAGGACCTTAACATAAAATATGTAATTTTGTTCTTTAATATGTGCTGTATTGTCAATGTGTTGCAGTGGCATTTGATATCAGTATAAATCCTGCAATACATATTTCTATTTTTTTTTTTTTCCTCTGCAGTTCAGATGGAGAAAATGGAACAGATGAAAAAAGAAAGGCAGGAAAATCACCTACTGTGTTGCTGCAGACCCCTACCACTGAAATGGAATATTTTGATGACCGGAAAAAAGTTGACGGTGCTAGGTAATGTGAGAAATGCTGTGAGTGTTGTTCTAGTCAAATAATCAGAATGGTTACAATCCAATCAAGAAGCTACTCGGGAAACTACTGGCAAGAAACTATGCAAGTAAACAGGTATCAGAGCCACTTTCCAGGGATTTCTGTTACCCACCACAACCAGTCAGACTAGTGGGAATTTAGATTTTGGGCTGGCTTAGATTCCCTGTTTTAGGAAAAAATGCTTTGCACTGCTTGGTGCCACTGCTAGTTATGACCTTTTCACAGTTTGAGTACTGGGCTGTAGCCAGAACTCTTTCATGCTGCAATATTGATTGTCCACGGTAAAACTGTTACATGTGTTAATTTTGGACTCTGTGCTGTATATGGCATCAGATTATTGTAAAGTCTCTGTGAATATAGTCATTCTTCCTTTGTTGGAAACTGGAATGCCTTTGAAACTCTTCTACAAGAAAACAAAATAATACTAAAATCCCACTTGAAATTTTGCATCTGTTCCACTTTGTGAACAGAAGTCAGCAGTCAACCTGACACTGTGGTTTTGGTCACAAGGCAGATATTTAAAAGACATCACTTAATTTCCTGAAACATCTACAACGGGGAGGTATTTGAAGAAATACATGATTACTTTTTTTTTTTTTTACCCCAAACTCTCCTTCCAGTCTTACTTCTTACAATGTAATTGACTGATTGAGTGTGTGCTGGTGAGGGGTTGGCATAAGTGGTTTTTTGTAAGGCTCACTGTTCATTTCTGTTGGACCTGTACTTTACATAAGCACACAAATACACATACACAAGTTTTCTTCTGAGAGACCACCTGAGATATGCAACCGGTCCCCTTGCTGCAGCAATCTTGTTGCACATTCTCTTTCCTAAATCCAGCTATATCACCATTACACTTGAGCATTCTCTTCCTCTCACCCTTACGTTTTTTTACTAGAAATATTGAACCTCTGAAGTCTAGGAAAGTAAAGAAGACTTACTGTGCAGGATAAGGTGCAGTAGTGGAAGCTTTTGTAGCACCTTTCTTTCCCCATTGAATTTTTAGCACATGTTCTTCAGGTCTTTCAGTATAGTGGTCCTGTGTTGTGTTTTTCCTTCTGCTCTTCAGTCTGCATCTGAAGGACTAAAAAATTAGAGCTACCTTATTTTTATAGCCTATTGACATGCTTTTGTTCTGTGCTAAATAGCTCTCAGGGATAATGTTCTTCTCTTCCTGATTTATGAAATACTGTTAGCCCAGCTTTGTTTTTGTTTTTCTGAACAGTCCATGCCATTATGTTCTTCTGTATAAAACAAACAAAACTCGTTTTCCCAGCCATCCAGAGAGACTTTCTTCTGTACTTGTTCTGCTCTAGAGCTGTTGGGTTTTTGGTTGGTTTTCTTTTTCTAGTATGAATGGCTAGAGCTGTACAGGTACAGCTTCCTATATAACTGGCCCTGACAATTCCCTTTCATCTCCGCTAGCATTGCTGGTTGTCTTAATGATTTCATTACATTACACTTACACAGTTCATAGCCATCCTATGACTTACGCACCTGTATTTTATCTCTTTCTTTCCAAATGCACTTTCCAAATTAGTTTATACTTTGTGCAAATTCGTAGCTTTGAGTACACTGCCCTGCACTCTCAGGTACTAAGTTTTATCTTACTTTATCTTTTATTAGTAAGTCACATGCTTAGTGTTAGTATTTCACATGTTACCAAGAACCAAACAAACATGGAGCTAAGCACTGTGATAATTCATTAAGTTGTAAAAATGTCTTGAACTTCTTCTACTTCCTTACAACTACCAATTTAGAATATCCCTTCCAGATTAACAGAAAACCTTCTGTGAGGGCTGGCATGGTTTAAGAATAAGATACACTCCTCTTTGCTGGATAATCCTTGATGAATCAGATAATAGTTACTAAAGAATTAATATGTTTCATGGAAAAGTACGTCCTGTTGCTAACTTTTCAAGGCTAATGAACTGAGGCCAAGCTTATATGGGATGCCTTTTTTGATCTTCAGGACAAAAAGCAGCACAGATAGTCCACTCCTGAACGTCGATATCAAGAGTGACTCCAAGACTGAAAGGAAAAAACGTGCCTCAAATCAGGTAGGGCAGAGTATGGACTTGTTTGTTTATATGTATAGTAGGAGTTAATATGTAGCTACCGTGAAAACCCCCTTGTTTAATAGTTCGTGGTTGTATAAGGACATAGCTTCCATTTTCATCAGAGTCTGGGTAAAGCAGGACACAGACTTAATAGTCACATAGCAAAAATCAGGATTTATTGTAAAACAAGTGGGCAAAATTACAATATATTGGGAGGATAGGAAGTGGAATGGGTCACTTGATTGTAAGACTGTCTAATAAGGTATGTGTCTCTGGGTGTGGGGCTTTTTGTTTTTTAGCTGAAGGCAAATGCACACTTTCATAAGCTGTTTCTAGATGTTCCCATTGATGAGCCACTGAAACAAAGTGAGTATTAACGCCCTTGTCATTGCTGGCTGTGGATCTAAGAGGCTGTTACTCGCCAACTGTGGTGATGTACAAGTGGAACTATTTAAATTTTAAAAACCTTAAACTCCAGCTGCGTAGAGCTACAAGGCCTTCTTCTGCATGCAGTGGGTGTTTTTGTTTTAATCTTGCAAAACTTCAATCTTAGTTGTTGGGAGTCTGTGGGAATCATAACCTGCTTTGCACTTGCAGAGTAACCTAGTGCAACGTTTTTCAGTACTGAAGCTTCCTTACTAAAGGTGTAACTTAACTCAGACAGCACTGGTCAAGTGACTAGCCTGAGTTTTTGCTGTTGATGATGCTTTAAGATTTAAAAAAACTGGTAGGAGAAGGACTTAAAATGTTTAAAGATTCTGCTGTTCCCTGTGGTAGTAGAATTCAAGTGAATTCTACATAGATACTTCTAACATGTTTCTGGAACGGAATACAAAGAAAAAGGTTCATGGGTGAGAAATTATTTGTTCAATGGCTGTGAAGTAAAAGCTGTATTACTTCATGTGTGTTGTTCCTCGGTTGGTCATCTAGTCCAGACAACTGCTGTAGAGCTAAAAGTTGATGTTGCCTGAAAACTAGTAAAAAAGTTTCTAGGAAGCTAGGTAGTACTCTCCCAGAAAGTATTCTTGGCTTCTTTGAGCCAGTTGTATGTTATTACACATTTTGGTCTTTGTCTCTCATATATTTTGATTCTAAACTTAGGCCTGTGAAATCTTCTGAGCTTGTCAGTATTAGTTAAACTTACTGAATATTTCAAGGTTTGACAATATTTATTGAAAGGTATAAACCTAAACATACTATGATTTTGCAAAAAAAGAGCAAAACAAAAGCCAAACTGGTAACAGTTGGCTTGAATTTTAGTTACCTTAAAGATCATAGAGTATCTATTTCTTTCAGGTTTTACCTGTGCTTTGCAGAAAGAAATTCTGTACCAAGGAAAGTTATTCCTTTCTGAAAACTGGATTTGCTTCCATTCGAAGGTTTTTGGTAAGGACACTAAGGTCAGTAAAATCTTTGTGTACAGAACAGCAATGCTGTTCCTTAACAATCTGTTATTAATCAGAAGTTCACATTATTATGCAATGCTGGAATACTAATACTTCTAAGTATTATTGAATACGATCACTGTTCAGAAGTGATGCCCAAAAGTCACTGTAGAACTGGAGCATTATTACTATTAAAGATCGAGTCTCTGTCTTAAGGACTTCCTATCTGAAAAAAATAGATGAAACGAAAGGATCTGATATGCAGCAGTGAGGTCATTGCCAAGCCCATGTAGCACAAACTGTACAAAAATCTCTTACTTGGGCTAAGTATGGAAAAGAGGAGGAGGGAAGGCTGAGAAGTATAAGGACTATGAGACTGTAGTTGGAGAGCTAGAGGGAAGAATCAAGCATATTAAGACAATGAAAGAGGGAGAGCTAAAACTGGCTTCCGAGTTGAGTGGCAAAGATCTTTGAGGTATTCTTCTAGCACTCCTGCATAAACAGAGAATGGGGAAAGAAAAAATAGTTTGCTAGTTTTTACTTGTGAGCCTCAATTGAAGAGCAGAAATGGGACATGAACAGTTGGGAAGATCCTAATTTACAAGGTCATATACTCTTTTTTTTTTCTTTTTTTTTTTCTTTCTTTTTTTGGTGCAGATACAACCCACCTAAGTCTTGGGTCCCCTGTGGTAAACGCTATGCTTACAGATAGAAATAAAGCCTTTCCAAAAAGATTTGTGTTCTGTTTCTGTTGATCTGGAGCTTTTGGAATGGTTTTGTTTCCATAAACTGTGCTTTGTTTTTGAGCTTTTATTGGAAAGCAGCTCGGTTTGCTGCAAGGATTTCTTTGGCTTCTTTCTCAAGTACGTCCTTGAACAGAGTTCCTGGTTGGATCCAGACCTTTGTCAGTAAATTGGGTGCTGAAACCAGTTTAGGAGTTGAGAGTATCTTACTTCTCTGCTGTCAGTTGTTTTGGTGGAACGACATCTATCTTTGAAGGGGCTTTTGAGAAGGTGGAGTAATTTAAAAATGCTTAAAATTATTAACAACATGTTGTTCATAGTGAACTTTTAGATTATTGTGTTTTACTGCTTGGCCCAAGAAACGGAATTATTGTTGAATCCTAGTTAATGGGTCCTGTTAGTCATAGGCAGTATGTTAATGTAAATGGTGTGTATGTCAATGATACTTCCAGTTATCTCCCCCTGCCCCTGCAACACATGCTTAAGGCTTTGTTCAGTCACATAAAGCAGGCAAAAGTTTTTAGGAATACCATTAATAAAAAGCAGGAAGGTCAGGGATATAATGAAAAATGAGGTAATGGGAGGGGGAGAAGGAAATTAAGCTTCACAGGAAAAGGCACGTTCTTAGCAGTCAAATACACTGATAAAGTTTCCAAGACACAAAACTGCTATTGCTTAGAACTTGTAGAACAATTTAAGCTCTAGTGATTAAGTGTTGTACTGTGAGAAATAGCAGGTCTACACGTTCTAATAAATTTTTCAATGTGAATTCTTCTACCTGCAGATTTTTTTTTTTATTGAAAGCTTTGGGGGAGGGAATAGCCATGCAAGCCAGGAGACTGTTTCTGCAGTGTAAACACTGTGCATATTCAAAAATAAAAGATTGCATCTGCAGGATTCAATAGGCTTTGAAAGACATCACTCTCTTTCCAGGTAGTTCTGGTTTGGCTATATATACTGGCCTTGAGTCTTTCCTGGAGCTAACATTGTCTTACACATTTTAGTTGCTTTCCAAGTTGCCTGCAGGTAAACCTTGTTTCCTGAAATAATTATTGTTGCAGATAGCATGTTAACATCTTAATCTGGTGCTGGGGTAGCAGTGCAATAAGCAAGTACCTAATCCTACTGAAGTACACTTCAATCTTGATTGCAGTAATGTTATCCATCAAAATAACATGCAGTAGAATGCCATTAATATCTCTGATTTAAAGTTCTTTGAGGTGAATGGAACCAATAAGAAAATTTTTAAGTTGCTTTTTTTATCGTTACTGTTTAGTGGCATTTCTGCTGAAAAATCTTCTGGTTTGCTTATGTTTTGGTTTGTTGTTTCATTTTGCCTTTTTAAAGCCACACAGATTCTGTTCTAGCTACCTGAAGATCCTGGGGGTTTCCTATCAAACACGCATCATAGCTGCTCCCTTCTTCCTACTCCCAGGAAAAGTTGTTTTGAAAAGTGTTGAAAAACTTTGTGAATGATACGATGTCCACTTTAAGAAGAAAAGATATAGTGGAGGAGCTGTTTAATTACCCATTTTCAAAAGACTAGTCTTATGAAGCTGGACAAATAGAGGTGACGTGTTAAAAAATCAATAGAACAAATGATGACCAGTTTTACAGATTCTAAGACAGAGGACTGGGATTGAAAGTAACTAAATTAATATGCTTTGGAGTTTTTCTGCCAGCACACTTCTTTAATGAAACTACCAAGTAAAGAGCCAAGTTTCTAGCCCTTAGGCTACAAGCAGATACTTGACTAGCCATGCTTCAACAGTGGTTGTCACTCTTGCACCCAGATTAACGTACACAAATACTTTGTTACCTAAAACAGTTTTTCATTTCATTACTTTGTGTTGCTGTTCTGAAAAAAAGTTAGCAATGTTTTATGAAACTGTGTAACACAAAGTAACTTCATTCTCTTTCTGCACTGGTGGTTTTGATGCAGTGCTGTGATTGCTCCTTGAACAATCTTTGGACACTTTGAATGTCGCTTCCAAATTTCTCAGGTAGTTGTGACAGTGTGTGCCAAAGGAATATTGAACAGGAATTGTATATTAACCATGTGTATCCAGGATTATTACATTTGCCTAACTTGCTAAGCTGTAGGCTTCTCAACTGAAAGTCAAACCAGATAATCTGTTATTATAAAGAACTGAAATACTCTGAAATTTAGCAGGCATTAAGCTAATGAAACTGGATGTAAAGCAGGAAGGAAAACTGAGAACTTTTAAATGTAAATGTAGACAGTCTGGATGGCACACACAGGAATCAGTTTAAGTCGGTCAGTGGGTCTATGGGTCTATATTTTCAACATTACTGAAGGATGAGCTGTTTACTCAGCTGCTTGTTGCAGGCTAAAAGGTCTAAGTATGGAGAAGAATTCTGTGTTCATTCTTCAACAAGCCTCTGGTTTGATGTGTTCCAAAATGTTTTGTTTCTAGACAAAGAAGCCTAGCTTTAAAACTGGTATGTTCTACAGTACACTGAGCTCATAGTCTTGTAAGAGCCAGAAGGGATCAGGAAAGACAGACGTGAACTAAAGCCTGGATTAGCATCTGATAAAAACAGAAATAAAAACAGTTAAGAGGCAGTAATAATCTGAAACCATACCTGTTCCATGTGAAATATTAGTAATCAGGGATGTAGTAGAGAAATCTTTAAATGAAGAGTGTTGAAGATCTGGTTTATCACATCTGGTAGGCTGGCTCCTTGTGAAAGATCATGTAGGTTTGTATGTGCATACTGGTACTCTTAACACTACACTGATCTTGTTTCAGATTAGTATACCTGCGCTCTCTGTGACGCTTTTGAAGAAGACCAAAACTGCCCTTCTTGTGCCAAATGCTCTGATCATAGCAACAGTCACAGATAGGGTGAGTACTAGTAGAGGGTGAAGCTATTGCACTCTGCTTGCTTTCTTTTTCATTTTTTTTCTGCCTGTTCTTTTTTTTAACTCCCTCCTCAACAGTAATAGGAGGGATTCTTGAAAGTGCCAAGTGGCCACTTAAACAGTTGGCATTTAGACTTTGAACTTTGGAGAATCTGGTTTCCTAGGGGATGATTCTAGCCTCTTCTGCTAATTCTCTTGTGACAAGCAAGGACCCTTTTTTTTCTTCCTCTTACTAACCCTCTGTCTTTGGTCTTTGGATCTGCACTAAAAAAAGCTGTGTAGAACTTTGTAAGAAAATAAGAAATGGAATCTCTGGTTTTCACCTGCTCTCTGTAATCTATCATCCCCATTCTCCAAGACTGCTGTGTAGTTGCACTGGGGGAACTGAAACAGCTGGGTCATGAAGTGTGTGTGCAGAGCATTATCTGCCTTGTTGGCAGCTCTGACATATTCTTTCATGTACTTGGGTCTCTTACCTGACCAGCAATACCATAGATGCACAAAATACATATGCTTAGTGATATTCAGGAATAGTAATTGCATCAATCAGTAGAAGATATGATTATCCTAAGAGCAGCTTTAGGCCAGCCCATTTTCATTGCCCAAACATTTTGTGGATGCAGGAGACTGTAAAAAAAATGAGTTGTGGTTCTTTGGGGTTTTGTTTGTAGTTTTTTAAGAGGTAAGTATAACATAATGTGCAAAGTCTTCCTAAAAAAAGAACAGATCTGGACTATCCTCTGGTTTCTGCAGCAGGACATAGTAACTTTTATGGGCCTGTTCTGTGTTCTTTGTGATTAACCCCAGGTCATAGGCTTAAAAGGGGTGGAGGGTTTTCCTGCTCTACAAAAGTTCTTGAAAACAGTTACTTGATCAGCAAAATCACTTATTTTTGAAGTTTGTACTGTATGCTTTTCTCAAACAGTTTTGGAACTTTTGTTTTTTCAGTACATGTTCGTCTCCTTACTCTCCAGAGATACTACCTACAAGCTATTAAAATCTATCTGTAGACATCTTGAGGTAAGTACTAATGGGAGTGAAGATGATACATAGCTTTGTGTTCCCTATTACCACTTTTCTGCTTTTAAATACTGGATAGTTTCTGAGTATGTTCCTCGTTAACACTGCTGCTTTTTTCAGGATAAAAGCATGGGCAACAGTCCAAATCCCTCTTCTGCAGAAAACAGCTTCAGAGCTGATCGTCCTACAACTCTGCCCTTGGTAAATGGCTTAGATGTTGGTTCTTTTGTTGCATGGCAGCTTTCATTGCAAATACCATTTATGTCTGAAGAAAGGCAACTGAAGGAAATAATGACATCTGTCTTCTAAAACTTCCACGATTTTTTTAACATTGGGAGGGCAGTAGGAATGATTAGCATTAAGTATATTTCATCTGATCACATGCAGTATGTATACGTGTGTGCCCTTTGGATATATTCCAAGGTCTATGTGCTCTGCATATCTCTGTTTAACAGTCAAGTTTCACAGTGCTCTGTAGTAACTTAAAGTTGCTTTTCTGACTGCCATGACACTTTTTGAAGTGTTTCTAGTTGCAGTCCTTCCTCTGTGAACCAGTTCAGACATCTGAAAGACATGCAGGCACATTTGATGACCAGATTCTAATTCTAGTAATGCCTGTCATGGACATCTCAGTTGGTTTAATTGAAGTGTCTTTCTTCTCTACACAGGCTTATTATCCTCACTTAAACAGTGGCAGGGGATGAGGCTTGAATTGATCAGAGGGACTTAATTTGCTAACTTGATCTCTACAGCTTGATAACAGAGATTGTTCATGGTTTAACAGTTTTAAATCTGTAATTATTGGTTCAGTTTCTAGAGGAAGGTCAGAGGAAATAAGGTTGATTGGATTTAGAACAGAGCTGAGCTTTCTTGTGATGCTTTCTCCCCATCAGGATTTCAATGAAGACTATTCTGATCTGGATGGAATAGTGCAGCAGCGGAGGCAAGAGATGGAAGAGTCCAGCAGCACAGGCTCACAGACCCCAGAGCTGGAATGCTTCCAAGGTGAGTGAGATTGTGGAGGCCCAAGAAGATGAGAACGGTTTAGCTCTCAGTTTTGCTTCTCTAATCCCCTCCTGATGTGAAATATACATTGTCCACAGTCCTGGAGAATTGTGTGGTTTTCCAGGTCTTCCTCAAAGCCGTGTTAGCTGTGTTTCTATTATTTTGTCCCTTTGCAATCCAGACACAGGCAATGACTTGGTCAGCAGCGGATCTGACTTGTCATTACTGCTTCCAGTTTTTTATTCATGTACTATTTGCTCCCTACATCCCCCATGAGTTATGCTAGCAGAGATAGTGTGGGAGATGTTCCTCATTTTAAAAAAAGAAAAACAAGCAAACAAAAACCTCTAAAGTCATTTAAGTCACAATGTAACTTCCTTTAATCTGTACAAATCATGTCCTTTACTGTGGTGGCTTTTGGTCATCAAAAAAGTTATTTTTGATATGTGGATTTGTGGGTTTGTTTTTTAAACCCTCACTTTATTCTTTGCAGTTAAGACACTTGAAGATACTGTCCAAAGTTGTTCTTAACAGTGCTCTTTGTAATTTAATATGCCTCAAGTTATTCACCTAATTAGCAGGAATGCTGTGTAGAAACTCACTGCATGTAAGTTCATAAGTACAGCAGAACTTGTTTTATGTAGCATATATTGAATGTTAATAGAAAAAGCTAAGGTATTATTCTGTTGTAGAATTAATACATATTAACATATTAATGTGTTGTTATGTTACTACTCCAGGTTCCATGTTGACTATAAAATTATTTGTAGAAAAAGAAACATTTACTGTTAATTTTAAATTAAACACTATCATTTTTATAACTGTTTTCTGTCACATTAGTTTTAATTAACTCTTCTTTTTCGCTGTGTGCCTTTTCTTCAGTGATATGATTTGGGGCTGTTTGCTTTCATTGGTCTTTGGTATTTACTGTGCGCATATTTTTAATTGTTTGGTGGCATCTGTGAAACAGTAACTAAATCGTGGTGTCATCACTTGCCACATGAATGCTTCTGAATAATGATTTAATTTCCTGTGTTACTTCCTTATGGCTAATAACTACTTCAAACCTTTCCATTT
Organism: Falco peregrinus; assembly: GCF_023634155.1. Lineage (NCBI taxonomy): Eukaryota > Metazoa > Chordata > Aves > Falconiformes > Falconidae > Falco > Falco peregrinus. The sequence continues at coordinate 22,217,944 of NC_073739.1, forward strand.
TCCTTTTCCATAAATAAAAAACCAACATGCAGTTAAAGAATCACCCTAGGAAGAAGAACTGGGGAGGGGAAGGGGGGTACATCTGTCAGTTGTGATTCTGTTTCTTGTGCATCGTTCAAGCAGTCCAGGGTGCAAGTAAAGCATGAATAAAACTGAGTGCGACTGAATTTTTCTGTCCTATCTCTTTCAAGAGCTATCCACATTTAAAAAACAGGAAAGAGAACTGTAATCTTTTTAAAGTAACAATGCAGTATCTCCATTTGATGTTGCTCTTAAAGTCACTTGGAATCATTACTATAGCATAGTCAGTCCTTTTGAGAGATGACTTTTGTGCCTGTATAATCTTCTGACTGGAAATTCAGTGATAACCTTCAAAATTTGTACAGGTTGCCATCCTTCAAAGGATCTTAAAATGTAAATGCATCATCCTTTTCCAGTCCAGGTGATGCTTTATATTTTGTGATAATGTGGAATTACACATTACAATAATGTGTTTTAAGATTACTAAACCAAATGCTGCTTTCTGTCCAAGTACAGAAATGCACTTTTTAAAATCTTCTTCTTACCCTATTCCTCGACTAACCTAAGCGACCGACAGCTTCCTTTGACTTCATATTTCATCATTATTAAAAATCTTGCTTTTGACAGATTATCATGTTGTTGAGACACAGACTCACTTGAAAGTTTCCAAGACTGAGGCAAAGTCTCTCCGCTCAGATGCACACAGTAAACGTGGACCTGATGGAAAAGCCCGAAACAGTCCTCGAAATGGTAAGGAGTCAAGACCATATCTTCAGCTGGAGTTAGCAGGGATAAGTTTGCATAGTTATGTCAGTTCATGTAATTTGGAATAACTTTCTTGTTTATCCTTATGTTTATATTATCCATTGCATGCTTCTAAAAATGATTTGTGTGCCATGTCTGCTTTGATCAAAGTAACGCTTGGTTCTTGTCCTCGTAGGCCATTCTGAAGCCTTCAGGTTCTTCCACAAAGTGAAGACCCAGAAGCTCTTATCTCTGAACCATGTACTTATATTTTATGCAGTTCTGTAAGTTAGCAATTAATACCAGTATTATCAAAATACTATGATTTTTTTATGTATACATAGATTAGTGCAATCTAAGCTTCACTTGAAAAAAGGAAGCCATTGAGAATTGTGGCTTTTATAGTTCTCAGAAGTAGAAATGCTGGGGCAGGCTTACCTAACAGGCCTTTCGCTTTTAAAAGCAAAGGGTCTTCTGGTTCAGGATGTGTTAAAGACTAACTACTTGCAAGTTCAGTTTACATGTCACTTAGCAAAGCCATACTCAGGGCTGAGATTTTCATAACTGATTGCCACTTACGGGTATTCCTGAGGTGTTTCTAAGAATGATACTGTTATTATTCAACATGTGCAAGTAACAATTTAAATGGCTTTTAACATTAAGTTTGTCAAGTACCTTTAAAGTTTTGATTAACTGATGTACCTTATTTTCCTTTCTTACAGGGTTTGTGTATTAATATTTTCTACCTTCTACATGAGATACAAAATCAGTGTCCTGGAGGAACGTATTATTTCCATCACATCCTTTGATTCACATATTAAGGAGTAAGATACGCACTATAAAATTCGGGAAATCTTCTTCCAGTATTTGTCATGCTCATCTATTTTCCTTGGAAACCACTGTCATATTGTAGTGCCCTTGTGATACGTCAGTGTGCTGTAGTTCTTGTATCTGTACTAGCCTCATCTCACAGCTTTCTGTTTAAGACTTTCAGTAAAAATGTGATATGTCGTGGTATACTACTGCCTTGAGAATGTTTCATATAGCTGTGAGTAACTTCAGTGTAAACTGTGGAAGTGATCAGTTCCTTTCCAGAGCAACGATTCTGTGGAAAAGGTATAACTTCTGTCTTTACTCTTGATGTTATTTGATTAGCCGAAGATGACAGAAGTTACTTCATAATCTTTGGGCTAATCTGACTTGCTTGTATAATGTTTGCTAAAGCTTTGGGCTGCTTATATTCTCTTTAGAAATTGATATCCTGTTTTACTAAAATAAAATAAACCAAATCCACACCACAAAACCAAACCAAAACAAAGAAAACCCCAAACACACCAAGGGAAGGTTCTTTGTGTATTTGAAGAGGAAATAGGGAAAGGGGCCATGGTTCCATAGACAGTCCCATTCTGTAGCTAGAGTCATAGATATTGTCTGCCCCTGTGTTTTTACTTTTTTTTTTCAATCTCCAAGTTGCATGGGTAGGCAGTGCAAGGGGCATACACCACAGCAGTATGCCAAGCTTCCTACTCCTCTCTGAGGGCAGAAGGTAGTTAACTGGATACTGCTGAGAATACTAATCAGTTCATTCAACATTAAATTTTGCATTAACTCTTCTCCCCTTCTTATACGTGATTTTTTCTGAGCTGGTCTGAAAAACATGTCTTCAAAAGCTATTTGTAAATCTCTGTGCAAGACCTGTAGCCACCTGCAGCCTGAGTGGCAATGCTGATAGCTGGAGAAGCACCACCTGAAAAACAGGGAAAATAAACTCCAAAGAGCTGTACCAAGACTGGGTGGAACTATCGCTAAGAGCAGGCAATGTCAAAAGCCATTTTCCCACTTCTGGCATGTTTTTATTAACAGTATGCTGTGTCCCTCTTCTGAAGCACTCTTACAGGAGAAGGGCCTGGGTTTTGCTGCTCTGATCTCAAACAGTACAAGATAAAGGATGATCTAATGTGCACTTCTACAGTGTCAAGGGGTTGGACTTTTTGATTTCCTTCAAGTCACGGGACATGGAACTTAATGCAACTTTTCAACTTATTGCCAGTGGAAATAGCTCTAAAGTTTTCTGTCTAAACTTCTGGAGAATGAGACCACATAAAGAAAGAGTGCATAAGTGACTGAGGCCTTTGTTTCTGTAAACAAGTACAGTTTACAATGTTGCCACTGTATTCCCATCTACATGTATCTCTCAGTTCTGTTTTACTCTGTTTTGCTTCTGTCACACTTACTTCTTTATTCTGTTTGACAGACGTGCAGGGCACCAAGGTTTGGGATCTCATCTGCAAATTAATGCTGATGCCCTTTGTGATGAGTTAACTGCTAATCTTATAAAATTGGAAAAGGTAACTTCCTATGATATAATGCAAATTCTGACACACTAACCCGGTTCTTGCGGAATTTCTATAGTCTGTTATTTTGAAAAGTGCCAAATTACCCCCAGATTTGGTACAAGAAGCTGACATGTTTTCCTAGACAAAGGACTGGATTTTGGACTACAAATTAGCACAAGTACAAGCACTGGTATGCGTAAATGTTTTGCCTTTTGCTGAGGCTTACAACCATGAATACTAATAAATGTACACTTCAGGAGTGATTATTGCATGTAATGATTTCAGTGAGGGATTATTGTCCATCAAGGCTAAGGATTCTGAACTTAACCTTTATTACTATTTGATGAACTTTTTTGTCTGCGGCTTTTGTTTGAGATTATGGGGGGGGTTAATTATTATAAAGAAAAACAATGCTGGCTTTCATGTGTGGTCAGCTTCTTCATATGAAGTGGCTGGAATCTGCCTGTTTTGGTGACACAAATGCTGCTGCACCAATTTTGTAATTCCAAATATTCCTGGCATTTAGTTTTTACTATACTCTAATTGCTAAAGACTTAAATTGGAAACCTATGCAAAACAAAAGTGGGTGTGCAGACTTTATTTCCATTTTAGTTGTTGTGGTGGGCTACTCTTGGCCAGCAGTCAGACACACAGCCAACTGCTCTCCCCCTTCCTAGCAGGGCAGGGGGAGAAGGTAGAATGAGGAAGCTCATGAATTAAGGTAAAAGCAAGGATGTTGCTTACCAGTTACTGTTGCAGGCAAAACAAATTTGACTTGGGGAAAATCAATTCAATATAGTACCAGTTAAAATAGATCTGGGTAGTGAGAAACAAGGACAAACGATACACCACTGCCTTTCTTCCCCCCTGTCCCAGGCTCAGTTTCACTCCCACTCCCAACTCCTCACCCCATTCCCTGCCTCCAAAGTGGGGCTGGTAGGCTGTTACAGAAAGTAACTTTCTGCTGCACCTCTTTCCCCATTTTCCCCCTGCTGCAGGTGGGCTCCTTCAAGGGCCTCCGTGCTTTGGAAAGTAACCACCTGCTGTGGCATGGGTTCTCCATGGGCTGCAGCACGGACATCTTCTCTGCCATGGAGCACCTCCTCCCCCTACTCCCTCTCAGACTCTGGTGTTCCTTCTGCTGTTTCTCACCATCTTACTCTGCTCCTGTCTCTGTTTGGTGTTTTTCCCCTTTTTTGAATATACTTTCCTAGAGGCTTGACCACAGTCTTGGCTGAGGGTCTCAGTTGTGCCCCTGAAGTGGGTCCATTGGAGGCTGCTGGAACAGCTGTATCCAGCACAGGGCAGCCCCTGCCCTCTTCCCATAGCCACTGCCCCTGCAGCCCCCTGTCCTGTCCCCCCACCCCCAAACCATGACAGCTGCACACAATACAGGTGCATGAAATGTTACATGTTGGGAACATGTACACTGGCCAAGCATCAAAAAAAGTATCAGTGGAGCAAATCCAAAGGTTACTTGAATTCCTGTGTGCTTAAGTCACATAAGATATTTTTGCACTGTTTCTAAATCAGAGTGCATGCCAAGGTCTTTTAAAACCTTTTTTTTTTTTTTTCCCCCCTAAACAAAGTTTCTCAAGTAGCATAAAGCTAGGGTTACATAAGATCACTGTTTACCTGTGTGGCGTGGGTTTTACAAATACTGCCAAAAAGAGGTTTCGCTGCCCAAACCTCCACCCCCTTGGCTGTGGTGGAAGTCTAGAATAATGCTAGCTTAACTCCTCTGTATGCTCTGGATGCTAAGAATATGAATACAGATGAAAATACTTACCAGAGGATTAGCAGATACAATCTTTAGCCAAATTAGGTCATTTAAGAGGTCACTGCTTTCCAGCTGTCTGGGACAGGCTGGCAAGATGGCTCATGAGAGATGTCGTTTCAGTGGGAAGCTTGCCAGCCAGCCCTTTGCAGCAGGGCTAGGCACTTTCCCACTCCCTTATATAGTCTTTGCTTGGAGACATAGTAAAAAGCAGCTGGATGATCAGATCATTCAGTTATCCCCAGAGAAGAGGCCCTCTGTCCTGAATTAGAGTCTTAAGTCAGTGCTTTTTTCGTTTAGTGTCTACAGGATTGGACCCTTTAAGTCTTCCCTTGTATTTGCCGAATACTCAAGAGACAATCAGCTACTATGCATACAGGCTAAATGAGTATTGCCTGTAGCTGCATATTGTCACATCCCAGTCCTGTCTAATCTAGATGAGCAGTGGTTAGAACAGGATGTTTGTACTGCAAAACTGGTAGAAATCTAACAGCTTTATGTTCTCGGAGCAAAGTTACTGCTTAACTGTTTCATATGCCTTAGTGAAAAGTGCTAGTAGTTGACAGCAGCTGGCTTCAGCAGCACAGGTGGCATTGACAGTTCCGGTGTAACTTGTTTCTCACCTCGTTTCCTGTGCAACTGCAGCATTGTAAGCTAAGAGCACAGGCATTATCTAGACTAGAAATTATTCTCCAGTTAAAAAGCGTTCAGTGCAATATGTTGCAATGACTTTTTCAGTGTGACCTTGAGCTTTTTGCAAGCTCAGCTTCATACTTGGAGTTGCCATGGCTTAGCAGAATTTTGCTTTGGCATTTAAGTGAATTTAACAGGTTGTTAAAATGCACCATGTCTATCAGAGTGTAAAGTGTTAAACTGGGGGAGGGAAAACGTGGCCTAATGTTACTCATTCCCTTATTCTAATGTAGCTTGTTAAAAGGAAAATCCTATGTATGCATTAAGTGACTCTTGCAAAATTAGGTGCTTCTTCCTGTGCTCCTTTCCCCAAAATGCCCCACTTGAAAAACGTGTGCATCTGGGCTAGAAATGAGGTAGGATTAAGAAGTGGTATCTGTGAACAGGAAGTATAATGGCTCCTCAAATTAAAGCCTGAAAGTATCTGTGACTAAACCTTCTGCAGCCAGTGACTGCTAGTTACTAAGATACAGAGAACACGTGTGCCAGGGAATGTGACCCACTATATTCCCCCCTCTCTGCTTTTAAGGACAAGGAGATGAAAGATAAATAGGCTTTGTAAAATGGGTCTGTGCAAATCATCTTTGAGGATCTGACTGGCTGGTGTTGCCTTCAGTGTAACTAAGGAAAGATAACCCACAAACAATACACTGAACCAGGCAAATGGGACATACCTGCTAATGGTTAAAAGACCTTATTTCGCTGCGTACGCCTCATAGGCAACTGTGTAGCTGAAACTCTTACAAAATTGTTTGAATTATTCACTTAAACCTGAACGGCAACTTTGAGGCTCTTAATGGGTTTTGATCAGATTCAAAATAATTGGGTTTCTTGTCCCTTTCTTTCTAGCTCTAGTCTTTTCCTATCATTTTTTTCTTATACCTAATGAAGGAGAGAGTCTATAGGAGGAAATTGCAGGAGATGCTCGTAATATGAAAGCTAGGTGTGCTGCTAGCTGATTGTATCCAGATGTTTCCTTTGACTAGGTCAGGAAGCATTTAGCATTAATACCATTGGTATGAATAGTTGTGACAGAATTAAGATGCAGGCAGAGAGTATAATGAAGAGTATGTCTTGGGTTTTTTAATGCAGTATAACGCTTCCTGCCCCCCAATTATTTTTCTCTCCTTTTTCTAAGATACAGAACAACTTACAAAAACTACTTGAAGATCGTGAATGAAACGTCGATGTTCTTGGACTGCTTCAGACCTCATTCTTCTCTCTTGAAAACAGTTCCAAAGGAGCTCTGCTGGCCAGAGTTCAAGCTTCTCTATTTTCAGTCCAAACCAAGCTTAAACTACTGTAAAGCTCATGTCATAATGCAGAAAGTCATTTTATTCTTGAGCATGCATCTATAAGTGTTGAAAACCTGTATGTTCTGATCTACAACGTGTATGTTTTGATCTACATGTACGTATATGCTTTAAAAGTAAGGGGATTTTTTTCTTCTCTGTTGTGTGTGAATTAATGGATTTTATAGCTTGCTTGATTCTAGACTTGCTTACACCAGCACAAACCTGGTGCATCAATTTTTTACCTCAGCATTTGCTTTCTGCTATCATCATACAAGTGTAAATGGGAAGAATTTCAGTCATGACTCATGCTGAAGTGTTGTGTGAATAAGCTGGTCAGTTACGGTTATGGATTGATGCTTTGCTATACATTTTTACTATTTTGTGCTGGGGTGTCCCAGAGCTCAGAAGACAGTCACCTCTGAATGTGGTTATGTGAAGTTCTGAATGCTCGAGGTGTGCTGTAAAAAGGCTCAATTCTGCTTTCTGTGGCATTGCATCACCGCTGAGGGTAAGGTCTGTTTCTTACAGACCTAAGGAAACTGGGGATTCAGTTTCCACTGAAGTCAAGCTTGAAATATGTATGGACTTGCCAACTTAAAATCAAGTTGCTTATAAATAGCAGTATAGATGTGACATATCTGCACAGCTTAGAATAACTGCTAGGTTTTTTGTCCACTCATAGTCTCTGTCCATTAAGTTAATCGGTGTGAAGACCCTGAGTCAGCTTTCCTTGGAGTTACATGGGGTTTTGGTTAGCTGAACAAGTGCAATTTGTGCTCCAGTTGATGGAAATCTAGTCGTGGTATGTGACTCCAGGGAACAGATATTTCCACATAACAGGAACTGGTGAATTAATGATGCAGCAATACAATCACTAGAATGAATGAAGAAGTGATATCGTACTATTTTTTTCACAGTGCCTCAATGGGATAACTGGGGATTTTTAGCTTTCTAATTCACCAGGCAGGCTGGTTAGTTTTTAAAAAGCAGTATTTAGGATAATAAAAACTAGTATCTTTAAAGTAACAGTATTGTTTATAATATGCTATGCATTTTATAACCATTTCTGTGAAATGTACCCACTTTGTTTGAATAAACTTTTTTAAAACAAGCGACTCGATACTATAATTTAGATGAACTGAGTTCCATCCATCAGCATGAATATTGGTCAAGTGTGATAATCATGATGATGAGGCTCATACAGTACAAAATTTGTGCAAAACACAGTACCCCACAGGAAGGGTTGCGAGCTGCGTCCTGCTGATGTGCTTCCTCTTACTCAGCTGTACCTGAGGTCTTCCCAGACTGCAATGACCAAACAGCAGGAGTAAATCTGGCCCCCAGAGTTCTTAGGAAATTTTAATAGTTTTCTCACGTGATTTCACCTTTAAGAACATTGGATGAGTATCCTAATGTTGAAGCAGCTTGGAGAGCCCCCCCCATGTGCTCTCTAATGTGCCTGCCTGGCTCAAGGTTCCATCTGAGCACGGTCTGTCAGAAATCTGTGAGTTTTCATGGTTCTCCCTATTGCAGCCTCTGCCTTTCCTTCCTCAGCTGTCATGAAATTATTGGAATACTTTGTTTCACAAAAAAAGCCCTATTGAAATAAGTTAAGTTTTCTTCTTTTTCCATCCTTTCCACTACTGCTATCTTTTTCCACAGTTACACAGCTTATGAATATTTTGGACTCTGACCTTATCCTCTCCCTTATTCTCAGCTTCCTTTAATTCTGTATCAGTAACAGAAGTTTTTAGTTCTGTTTATGGTTTAAAACTTGATGCCACAAGTCACCTTTATCAAAGGAACTTCAGGGAAGCTTGATTATATGCAACAGCTGAACTGTGTTAGCCTGTTATTCCATTACATCAGCAAAGATGTGCTTTGCTATAGGAAAACAAAGGAAGAGAGATAATATTTGGCATCTGCCTTATGTAAAGCAGGCAGGCTAACGCCTTATCGTTTGCCATAAGTGAACACAGTAATTACCAGCCTGCATGAGTAATCAAAGGTGGATACATGCCCTTTAGCCCGTGGCAGCAGCATGCCAGGGGAGGCGAGTCTGGACAAAGGTGTAACAGTGTCTTTCAAAACAGAGAAGCAAATTACACTCCGAAGAAAGAACTGGTGCTTGGTGCTTGTGGCTCAGGTCACAATTCAGTGTTGCCACCTCACCTCTGCTCGTCCACTGGTACCCTCACTCCTTTTCCTAGAGGGAGGAGGAGGATGTCTTGAGGATGTCATACTGTTGAGAAGTCAGTGCACAGCTGGGCAGCGTGTAATGCTGCAGTGCTTCCAATCTGAGAGGCAGAGCACACGCAAGACCCAGTGGGGACAAAGTTTTGAAGTGTGAGAGGTTTTCTAATCTTGTGACTGAAGAGGGGGAGTTTGCCCCAGTCCTGATTGGGTGGGAAGTAGCAGCAGCAGTGATGAGCAAGGAAAAGGTGCTTGCTGCGAGGCTGGGAGTCGGGCAAAAAGCTAAGGGGGCTTCCTGAACTAGCATCTCTGGTATGTAGTCCAAAGGCCTCGAGGAGGGGTTTTGCTATTTGTCAAAGGTGAAGTGCTAGTTTACAGAAGCAGGTGGGAAGATGTGTGACTTCAAGGAAGTCAGAAATATACACCAAATATTTAGTGCACGGTGTTAATAATGTTCATGTATAATTAGCTGCATAGGCTGCCTAGAAATTACTTTTAAAAGCCAATTTTCTTACTTCTTTTGGTTTTGTTTTTCCAGTTTTTTCTGTCTGTTGTCCCTCACTGAGCATAGAGGCTGGAAAAAAAACCTGGATTTCACCAGCCACAAAGGACCTAGTTCTGGAAAGATGCTTTTGCAGATACATGGAAGGCAACATGGACACATCACTAACATTTTCTGTAGTTGTAGTTGGTGATGCAGTAATTTTTTCTTAGCAATCTTAGTCCAACTTTCGCCAGTTTGTCTGATTGCTTACTCTAAGGGAGAAAAAACAACCAAACAAGCAAACAGCTGCTTGATTTTCTTTCTCAGAAAATGAATTCTGAGGAAACTCCCAAGACACTTTTGGTGGTTGTGGGTAGGAGCCATAGATCAGACCTGACTTTTCCACATATATTCTGCCAATGTACAGCAAGTGGACTTACATCCTGGCCTGGTGAGACTAATTTGAAATTATTTTCTCCACCTCATTAGTATGAGGTTACCAAATGGCTAAAAATTGCTGAGAGGAAAGGGAGAGGGATGCAGAACCACATGACATGGAAGTATATTATAGGCATGATTTTCTGATGGTTTGGAATTCTTCTGTCTTCAGGCTGCTGTCAAGAGGAAAAGTCCTTTTTTCCATTTCTCCACTCTTCCATATTCCCAGTTGTTATTTTCTTACACGTTTTCACAGGTAGAAGAAAGGAGCAGAAATGGGTTTGGAGAGGCTGGATGGGTTGAGGGCTTGTTGAATTAGTTTTCTGCCAAGTCAGTTACCTGAACTGCTTGGGCTGAGGGGTATCAAGTTTATCATACAGTTGTTGTGAAGGATGCAGCTAGCACTCTGTTAAGGCAAAGTATTATAAAGCCCCCTCTCTGCAGAACATGAAAAATACTAATTGTCATTAGCATTTGTAGAAAAGACTAACAATTTTGTGTGTGCGTGCACATGTTTGTCTTGAATTCTATCACTGGTTTCTTCTGAACTTTCATGCAAATGTGTAGCAATGCTCACTCATTCCTGCTATGCCTACACTTCCATTTCCAAGGTTCCACCTAGTACTGACAAACACTAAATAAACCTCTAGGTTGGTGTTTTTCGGGCCTTTGTGGGCTATTGCTTGGCTGGTTCAGCTGCAGCTGCTAGTGAGGTATTACTCTCAAGAACAACAGGAGATTTTGCATTTACAGACCGGGGGTGACACGCAGTAAAGATCATGAAAAAGCTGGCTATTTAGACAGAAAACTGAGCAAACAGTTCCCTTTGTGCTCAGTGCCTGTGTCTCTGCTTCTGTAAACAGCAGAGGAATAATATCATTTGAAAAGATTTTGCCAGCACCTGCTTTCAGTTTTCCTGGTGAGATTATCTGAGTCTGACATGCAAATTTGCTCAAGAGGGAAAACTGACTAATCTCATTTGATGTTTCCAGGTTTATGGTTTGAACCCAGTGGACCTTTCTGCTAAAAGTGGTTTCATGTAATGAGGCGAAAGGGATGGGGTTTTTTGCTTTCATGGATTATAATACCAGTGTAATACTATTTTATCATTGTGGACCTTTAGAATACCTGTTGTTCAGTGAGCAGCCACAACGAAATACATGCCAGTATATTTCATTATTGTCTCATTATTCCCTCTTTATCTGTAGCCTTCCTGGATTTTAACAGAAGGTCAGGAAAATGCAACGTATAGTATATGCACTAACTCAGCAGCCCTTAGGAGAGTTTATTCCCCGAGCTTCACACAGGCTTATGATGTCTGTAACTATTCCCATCCAAAACACAGGAATTTCACTGGTACATAGACCCCTGCATTTTAGACCTTGAGGTTTTCCTCCTGGTGGCATCTACTGACTCTCAACTTCCCTTTTAGCCAAACCGCCAGTGATACTGTGACTACTCATCTTAGATTATATCTGAAATTATTTGGGTGATGAAGCCTACACCTGCTACTGGTAGGACCCTCAAAGGGGATGATCCTAAGAAGGAGCTGGTTAGGAAAGTGCTCTGGAAGGCCACCAGTGGGATTGGTGTAATAATAAGAGGCTTTTGTCTTTCTTGAGAGGCTACCAGTGGGATCGGTGTAATAATCAGAAGATTTTGTCTTTCTTCAGTACCTGGTATCATCTCTATTACAGTTTACAAATGAGTCATCAGGCTGCAGCATCCTAGCAAGCAGACTTCAAGCATGAATTCCAGGCATTCCTATGTTTTCCCAAGCTTGTGTTTCCAATGCAAAACATGTAAGAATATTCCAGCTATTCCCTATAGAAGTTACAAATGCTCTGCATGAATCACTTTACCTTTCTTCCCCACAACAGACAGTATTTGTGCCAAATATCTTGCCCCTCCTGGAAGGTCCAAACACATTTCCAAGAGCGTAATTGTTGGTGGAAGGAGTAACACCCTGAATTGGATGTCTGTTTACTAAGTAAACATCTGGGTCAAAAAAATTAGATGCTTGCTAGCTGCCAGCCTCTGTGAATTCAGTCTAGATAGCTCTTCTCCCCTCCCTATATTTTTTTAACTTTCGTCCATTGTGTGTGGAGCCTATGCCTATGTATTTTACTGTACATGTGACCTTCTTGCCTTGCCAATTTCTGTACAAGTTCATCTGACTATTGCTTAAAAGCTCATTATGTTCTTAAGGTTGAAAATGTATCTTTTTCCAGGCTTTACATCACAAACAGCAAGTTCATGTCATGATAGTGTAGTAACTGTATCCTATTCTGCAGGAGTGACGTTTTATATTAAACTTCATAACAAGGATTTATTAGTCATTGACAATGCAGGTAGTCTGGGCTGTACAATAAAGTTCTCTTCAACTGCTGTTCTCACTTAATGGTATTAATAAGGTAATTTTCCACTGACTAGGCATTTTAGAAGTGCTTAGCAGAAGATTAAAGGAAAATCATTCCAATGCGCCGTTAAGTACAAAATTAAAGACCAGCTCTTTGCACTATCTACAGATAGACAGATAGGGGTTCATTCCAAGAAGAAAAGGTAATGAGTAACTTAATTATAACCTTACACGCTGCACCTGGCATACAGGGCAAAATACAGCTCCATATCCTTCCCGCACTTAGAGCTTGTTATCGTGGCAATATGCACACGTGGCTGCATTCTGAGGCATGGGCAAGGTGGGAAGAAAGTCAGCGTGTACTAACAGATGTTTCCACAATGTATGAAATGAACCATGAACCTTCTCTCACGGACAAATCATGTGAGAAATAAATGCTTTATTGTACTGGCTTATGATACTATGTGAAGATGTGCCCTGTGTTTTCCTGTAAACAGTTCTAAGCAATGCCACTAACAGCACACATGAAAATAAATAAATAATCTACATTAGCTGATTTGGAAATGCCCAGCCTTCTAAAGACTGATTAATGGTAACGGCTATAAGGAAGATGGTTGTTGAGCTGAAGGACTTCAATTTCTTGATTGTGGGAAGATATCTTCCATACTTCTCCAAGTCTCTTCATATATTTCTGATTTCTGAAATCACACTTTGACCACCACAGTAACTCCTCCCATGAAAACGATTTGTGGTTTGCTGTCTAATTGAACTAATGGAAGCACATGAGTTGGATTACGGTTAGGACTAAAGAAACAAGGGTGCTCAGGGCTGGCTGTTGAGGGCTGCCATAGTTGCTCCCTCCTTCTGCTTATTGCCCATTGTCTGCCTCCATTTCCCTTCATGTGCTACCAGATGTAACCTGAATCCAAAAGTTGATCTGTTAAATGGTAACCCACCCAAAATTAGTTCATTTTCCATCAGAGCTATGAAGAAGAGTCTGTCTAACAGCGTCAAAGACAGGCTTGTTGAGCAATGCCTGAAATAATGTTTTAGAAGTTTTACTGACATTACTACTTTTCCCCTCTATTGTATTCTGTAATTCTATTCCATGCAAAGTGAAGCAACATTGGAAATGGTAAGAATACTCTGAGGCAATTTCTCTGTACACCTGCCCTGTACCTCGGTGCTTCCCCAAGGAGCTGTGGGCACAGATGACTGAGATGGACCGAATGCGTTAGCAGTGGTAAGTTGGGCTTCCACGTGACTCTGGTTAACTCCTCAACTGTAAGCATCAAAGAAAACTCCTCTTTGTAGATGACAACGGAGGATTATAAAAGAATAATGTGTTTGTCCTATGATCATTTGTCTGTGTGTGTGTGTTCCCTCAGGAAGCAGATAGAGTTACCTGGCACAATCAGACCTGTATTACTATTTCCAACATATGGAAATGAGATATTTTTTTTTAAAGTTGTGACAGCAGTAATGTTAATATTGGAAGCATGTCTGTCATAGCAAATATACCTTGGGATAAGATGGACTGTCAGCTAAGTGCAATATTCATTTTTCCCCTGCAAAAGCAAGGTTATATGCTGACACACTTGACTGGATTTTTTTCCTCCTTGCTTTGAGTAGTGGAATTAGTCTCCAGGCACCAACACCAAACATAAATCAACTCCCTCATCTCTTACTCTCTCTGCTTACCAGTTTTATTTCCCATTCATTTGTTTTTCATTAATAAGTTCTGCCCTGCTGTAAGCAGCAGAGCCGTCAAGTCCTGGTTCTGTTTTAATGTTTATAAAAAGCTCTTTAAGCTAACACTAGAAATTCCATTTAAATTTCTGCATCTGGTGAAAAAAATGTAGTTCTTTTTGTGTTGGAGATACACAGTAACAACTGTACAGTGTATTATATAGCATTCTTTTCAGAAGGGGTTTTTTTTCTGTCCTTCTGAAAACTACCTTTTTTTTTTTCTTTCCAGCTCTCAGACTGAGAAACCTTTAAGCTAGTTTGATTTCCACAGTGTGGGTATTTATTCTGTTCTGAATTCATCTATTCTTTCTTTTACAATGTGCAAGAATGTACTGCAATAGCAGATGTATTTAAATCACATTGAAAAAACAGAGATGTTAATGTCTAAACCGTAGAACATGTTAGCTTTTTTTTTTCTTTTCCCTCTCTGGCAGTTTTTCCAACAAGTGAAAACTTGTTACAATACACCCAAGCACAGATGAGTGAGCATGTAACAGCTATGCTGGTTTAGCCACTAAATTATTATTGTGTGGTGTTCTGGGCCATCCTAGAAGGGTGCTTGGGAGCCTGAACTTGGAAAGCTTGGAGAAGTACAGGATTTCCCCTGCTGCCCTTTCCTTGCTTTGCCTGCGGAAGCACCCGGTGCAGCAGAACAGCTGCACTCCCATCGCCCCTAGGCAAAGTCCTTCCATAACATACCTTTACTGGGGAAATTTTAAACCTCCAGCTATTTCACCACTTTTGCTAGCTGTTACTGCTGCTGGTGATACCACCACTTAAAACTATGTGCTACTGCTGCTGGACAAGGGGCTGCGCTGCTAGTGGATGCTCATTCCACACTAGTCCCATCAGGGACAGTAGAAGCCCTAGGAGGAGAGAACTATTCCTCCCTATGTTGAACCTGACACAAAAATTTCATAAGTAAATAAGCTTGCACAAAGGCTAACACCACAGCCTCATGACAGGAGACTCCAGCATTCTTATCAATCATGCTAGTATAAAAAGTGAAAAGTATAACATTAAATGCTGCAAAAGTTTGCCATCGTTGCTGAGCAATGAGGATGTACAATTTGAGCAAATGAAATACAGATCTTTTATGGGCTGAAATGAAGTTTTGATGTTTCCTCCAACATATTTTCCCTCATATCTGTCATCAGTCTAGAACAAACTTTGGCAACCTTGTTAAGAAAATCAGTAGAAAACCTGCCCCATCAAAAAGTAAGTATTAGCAGCCTAGATTATCTAATCAAGTTATGATCAAGAAATTGTCCGAAGTGTGAAAGCCTCTGTATTGTGATAGTCTTTATTTGGACTCCCAGGTCATTTCCCCACTGCTTTGCATCACATACAATTTTGTGTGTGTGTAGACATACACATATATAATACATACACACAAACAGACATACATAACACATACAAAAACGCAATTTAAGTGTGAATTGCTGCAGTGGTGCGTGTATCCTGGCTCAGAGGCCTGAGGATACAGTGGCTTCTGGCTCAGGGCACTGACAGCCTTTTGGCAGCGGTGCAAGCGACAGCACCTGAGAAGTAGCCCTATGCAAGTTGCTGCCAAGCTGTGACTTTCAATATAGGTTTCTTGAGGGAAAAAAAAAAAAAAAGTCAATAATTTTACTGCCACAATTCAGTTGGCTTAGTGAAGGCATAGTTCAGGAAGTGCAAATGAGCCAAACAAAGGAAAATATCCTTTCACACCTCTGTTGTAGGCTCAGTGGTTCTTCTTGTTCCCATAAGTCACGTGCAATCAGCCTATTTCTCTCCTAGGGCCGGCTGATGAGTAAGTTGCTCAGTTGGGATTTCATTGGCAATAGCATGTGTCATAAGCTAGGCCACGGGTGCTCAGGGCCTGTTGAATAACTTACACTCCCTGTCTTTCTGCCACCTTCTTTATCACTTGCAATGAGCAATCTCTCACAAAACACTTGTGGCCAGCTACATTATTATCATTTATTGCACCACTCACGACGCTGAGCAGCTGGTGTCTTTCCTGAGATTAAGAATGAGCGTGAAGAAATCTGCATTGCCTGATACTTAAGAGTTTAGTCATACAGCTGCCTGAGCCACTGCAGACATGCACATTTCCATCTCCTCTACCATTAGGCACTTAAGAGAGGCAGAGTTTGACAGTTGTCCAACTTGCCAGCAGTTGCCTCTGTGCTACTGCCACCCTACCGTCACCCCCCTTCTTGGTCATGTGCTGCTGCTTCCCATCCCCACCAGCAGGCCTGTGCCATCACTATCCTAATTTGCTTCCAGGAAAATAATTTGGGGTTATTTTGTGCAAAGTCCAGAGTACAAAGGTACGTTGCATCACCTCTGCTGCTAAATCTGCTAAATAGATTAGATTTGAATAACCAGTTTGGCAGAGAAAGGAGGAGCTGGAAATTACGAGTTCGAGGGTGACAACACATTTTTCTCCTGTGGATAGAAGTGGAAGGTGCTGCTTTGGATGTCTAACTCCCTTTTGGCAGCACAGACTTGGCAGTACCAGGTTAACGGCTGGACCTGATGATCTTAAACCCAAATGATTTTGTGATTCAAGTGCGAGCTTGGATAGGGCCACCATGCACAAACATATATACCCCTGATCATAAAAGCAGTTACAACTACATCTTGTGAGATTCCCTGGCCTGGCTCACAGCAAACCTACTAAGTCAGGCAGCCAAAGGCTGCAGGACAGCAGCTGATTCACTGCCAGACAGCTCGGCAGCTCAGAAGAGAAAGAAGCGGTGTCCCAGTGGGCAGCACAGATCCCATGTGGAAACCAGCATGGTGAGGCAGCAGTTTAACCAAGATTCTGTTCAGCCTCTAAAGCAATGCACAAGCCAAAATCCTGCTTCGTAGTGCCCTGGCCACAGCTCTATGAAGGAAGCTGTCTGTGCTGAAGTGTCTGTGCTTTTACCTTGCAGTCACTGCACTGGGTAACTGTGGAGCAACAGCAATTTCTCTGGAAATCTTGGGAGCAGCCCTCAGCCTGAGATGCTCATGCACTGCTGTGAGCACGCATTGCTCTTACCTTCAGAAGCACTGCAGCCAGGCCATCACCTTTACGCTTCATGTAGCAGGAGCCCTTTATGTGGTACTGCGGACCCCCAGCGACTGGCTCCACTGATGGGAAGCTGGGAGGGCGCGGGTGGGGGCTGTGCCTGCGTGCCCCCTCCCCAGCTCTGCCCCCTGCCCTGGTGCCCCACCGCGGGGCAGGTCAGGCTGCAAGGGTGGGCAGGTGGCTCTCCTCAGCTCTGGGCCCAGCAGAGCAGGGTAAGAGGGAAGTACAGCTTCTCGCACCCTCTCGCCTGGGGAAGAGCTGCAGAGGAAATGAAAGCTGAACAACAGCATTTCACAACAGAGATCAGGGAGAACTTGATCTGTGCTTTGGTTGTGCTCACTGTGTTCATCCTGCCCTGGTGGAAGAAAGCAAAAATTGGTATCTCAAGTCTTAATGAAGTGGCCTGGTAGAGACACACACAGATACAGATTCTCCACTCCCAGCAAATATCATTCTGGAGTAATTATAGACAATTTTTAGAGCTCGAACAGAAACAGTGCTAAGCCAGAGTAGTGAGAAAAGAACACAAGTATTTTCTGCTCTGCCCTGTTGATTAACTGAACCATAACAAAGGTTGACTAATCACACCTCAGTGCTGAGGAATGGGAAGCTACAAAATTATGAACTAGGTAAACAATTAAAAGAAAGTCTTGGAGATGCTATAGAAAATACATGGTGGTCTATAGGTATTTAGGGGAAAAATGAATTGTTTTGGCTTGGGTCATACCCTTTGTAATTCTATGCCAGAATTCGTTTTGATCTCTGGTAGGGAAATAATGAAAGACCATGATTTCCTGGTATTTTAACTCACATTCCAAAACAAGTTTTCTTAGCAGCTTAAATACAAATTTCAAAATATGTTTTCTGATTAGCTGAGGACCACCGTAAGCCAAGCAAATAACTTTTTCTTTGCAAGCCCAGTACACTGAAATACTGATGTCCTAACCCAGTTTCAAAGAAGCCCTAAAGAAACAAACTAACACTCTTGAGGAATGACAAACACCTCATAGTAATTAGGAAATCTGTGATTTGAAGAACTCATGAAAAGAGTTGTGCAAAGTATGCTTCATATTTACCATTTCTCGTAGGAACAGCACAACATGGAATGACACAGACTAAGTACCAGTAAGGGTTAGCCTTTCTGAACTTTCAGTATTTATTGTTCAGAAAGAAGGCAGTGAACAGCCAGAAGAGTAAATGATACCATCAGCATGCAGGCTAGAGTACTTAGGCAAATATTGGCTGAATAAATCTAATAAATATAGAGATTTGAAATGCATAGATTAATACATCAGAGCTGATCTCAAAAAACATGGAACAAAAATTGGTGTGCTTTTTTTGGTTTTTGGTGGGGTATTTTTACACAAAAGATGCTGAATGACACTGGGACAATTTTTACAGTACAGAAAACATTAGGAGAAACATAACTATCAAAGCAAGAATGTTGCTTCTGCTCTCAGATACTTTCCTTTGTGCTGTTGGTGCTTTTTTCCTTAATCACAACAACTAGTTTTGACAGTCTGTCCTACTGCCAGAATCATGCTCCAATCAATGAACTCTCAACCAATCTGGAGATTTAGGATTACATTGTTCCACAGTGAATATGTCTGTGTATGCTTTATCTGCCCTAACTGCAGCCTTATGTGTTGGTTTAAACTACATCTGACTCCTTCCCCTGTTCTCCTCATCCAGTAATTACCTTATCCTTTTGTTCCTTTATACAATATTCAAAACCATGCTCTTTCAATCTATCTTATTTTGTGCACTCTGCCACACCTCCCGCTTGCAAGAGGTCACCCTTATCTTCCCCAGCATTCCCAATGTAATATCCAGCACCTAAAAGCCTGGTACTGGGTCCTCTCTCTCCTCTGCAATGCTGCCTGTGTGTTTCACCCTGGCTTCACCACCCCCTTTGCTGGTGGTTTTGAATTCCTCATCCTCACTTTCAAGGTCCTTCCTTTTTCTGCAGCC
Source organism: Falco peregrinus (assembly GCF_023634155.1). Classification (NCBI taxonomy): domain Eukaryota; kingdom Metazoa; phylum Chordata; class Aves; order Falconiformes; family Falconidae; genus Falco; species Falco peregrinus. The sequence continues at coordinate 22,237,068 of NC_073739.1, forward strand.
AGTGACTGCTTGCTGCCTTCCTACAGGTTTCCTTGCACAGCTGTGGTGCTTGTCAGACTTTGCAGGGAATCAATTCAACAAGAAATTGGCGGGGGTGGAGGCGGGGGGGTGGAGGCGGGGGGTGGGTGGGGGGGGAGGAAATCAGTAACACAACTAACCAAAAAATATGGAAAGGAAATGAGCAGGCAACACAGAGTCAACAGCAGCCAGTGCTGGTTATGCCCGCTTTGGAACAGCAGTGCTTGACTCACCATTTTCAGATTTCCTACCTTGTGTTCCATCCCCGTGTTTTTTCTTGTTGCCGTAAGTTTCTTCTCCTCTGCTGTCACCCCATGATCCTGCATACCCTCTCCTTCAGCTAAGATCTTCACATTGGTTTTTCAGCCTATGGAGATTTAATAACGCAGCAAAGCTTAAGAGGATAGTTTGACTTGCACTGTATCATGAAACGCCACCATAACATTGCTCTGCTGTTTGTTCTGCCTTAAACCAAGACCATAAATCAAGTGCCATCTGGATCAAATTGAGAGGAGGAGGAATGTCTTTACTTTTTATGGGGCAAACAGATATCTGCCATTTCTCAAACACATGATTGTGAGCACATACAGTCAATAAGTGAATACAGTCACATATGAGCTAGAAAGAGGTTTGAATTCTGGGGTTCTACGAGTATCCTGCATACTTGCTGTGATGTGTTAAAAGTATAAAAATACCAGCAATCGTAGTAAAAAATGTAGTTAGAAGAAACACAACTCAAAGAAGAGGTACGTGCTGCACTTCTAAGGTATTTCTCAAATGCAGCAGTCACATCAGACTGAGAGTTTTATATCGTTACAGGTCAGTCTGAATCACAGCCCAATGAGTGAGTAGCCTCTTGAAACCCAAGACAAACAAAAGACAGGAGAATATAAGTGCTCAGTAATAGCCTAGGGATTAAATAAAAGCCTTAGGAGCCACAGATGGTATTTCTCCTCCGTTATTCCTCAGTCTCTCATTTTCAAATGTGCATGCTGTCATTTCATTACGTCTGTAATGAATAACCCTGAATAAGTGGGTGATGCTAACTTCACCACCTCATGCAAGGAGGTTTGGAACACCTGTAAGGGTGGTGCCAGGGAAGCATGAAACACAGTTACCACCAACTTTGAGCTTTCCACAGTTTAATGAAAGGATGGGTCTTCCTCTGAAGTTCAGAGACATAGTAGACACTGTTTGTTCCCTTTAACTCCACCTTGAAATCAGGTTGCAGGAAAACAGCTGTAAAACCAGAGAACAGTAACACACTGTGTAAAGTATGTATTAAACAATTCATTCCTCCCTGGAGAAGAGTACCCAGCTGAAACACTATTATTTTTATCCTCTGGCTTTTGGAGTTCATGTTTTATATAACAATTGCACTAATCTACTGAGGCTTTTGCAGAATAAAGTGTATTTAATTACCAGCTCAGAAGTAGTGTTCCCAGATGTGCTGGAATAGAAAAGACATTGAGATGAAGAGATTTGTGTTTTACACAGCTGGCTAGTGAGCGTAACGGCGGCCCTTCAGCAGGCTTTAGCCTGACCAACAGCGACACCGGGAGGAACGCGACGACTCAAAAAACAAAGGCTGCGCTATGCCTTACCGTGCAAGTCCCTGTCCCAGAAATGCAGAAAGTGTTTCCATATTATCTGGAAGAAAACAATGAGCTGTATGGAGAACCAATGCTAATAATTTAGGAGAAAACAGAGACTGAACATGTACCTTTGTACCAGGTACTCACAGGCAACCATGTTCAAAACACAAGGTTAGACGAGATGTTTTTCACTGCAAGCAGCAAGCACTTCAGTGGCAGTTGCAAACAACTGAACACAATCCATTACTTAGTTTTCAAACACGGGGCAAGTAGCAAATGACAGCATGTTTTGCTGATCAAGCGATACACATTTCAGAATACTAAACACAAGATATGAAAAAGTCCTTGACAAGCCATATTTTTTTTACTCGAGAACTTAATTCTATGTGATTAAGTCATTTAACCCATATATACGCCTTCACAATTTTTCTCTTCCACACAGGAAAATAAGAGTCCATACTTGTGCAACACATGCCTAATACATTGCTGCAGCACAACATGCCAAACGATTCAGAAGATAATCCAGGCGAAGAGGTCTCCTGTACTTCACGCTTTATTTTTTTACATAGCTCTTGATGAGATTAATACAGAGACCTGAATAGATTAGTACAGGCTAATGAGTCCTGAATGCAGCAGCTATACATACATACAGTATCTCGTACAGAAACATAGGCAGCTGCCACAAATTAGAGTTCTGGCAGCCCCATGGTTTTGAACCCATCCAGCAACAACCCACAGAACTGAGCAACAGAAATGCCATGAGAAAACCACAGGCAAAAGACGAACATGTTGATCTGCTAGCACTGAAAAGTAACGGTGAGCGCTTTCCCAGTTGTTTTAAATTCAGCACTGCAGGGCAGCTATTTCCCAAAACCCAAGTTGAGACCTACTATTGGTGAGTAGTATTCCTGGTTCCTGAAAACAGTTCCTGTACCAACTCTGCTATCAGAAGCTGTGATAGGATGCAATAGAATGGAAGAAAAGCAGCCTGCAGCTCACAGCCTGCAGGTTTGATTTTTCACCATTCGTTTAAAAAGCAATTGCTTTGTTTATCAGTAAAAATTACATTAGTCTTCCGTTAATATGGCAAAATGAAAGGAAGTTACTTGCAAGGCTGTTCCCATCAAGGTCATTTCACAGTAAGCAATACTGTGCTAACAAATGAATTATTGATCACATGTCATTTAACACTTGTTATTCACTGGTGTTACACACTCAGTTGTAATTAAGTTTACGCAACAGTGGAAGTCGCTGATAGAATTTGTATTAAAACTGCAAGTACCATTATGTTGTTGCACATACCAGTAGCTCCAAGACACATTTTATGAATTCTCAGACTGCTTTCCTTGGGTGAGATAACCCAATGGCAGCTAATGCAGTTTACAATCTGAGTGGACTTTTCAAGTTAAAGCGGAAATTGAGAAAAGGGTGCTTACAGTATTGTTAAGCCTCCTTAGTTTAACACTGCACTACAATGATAACTGCTTATAGGCACCTAAATCCTTGCCAAAACCTACTACAACCTGCAGCTGTCTTTAGAAGGCACTCACCCCAGAGCCACTTCACTGGAAGCCAATCAGCTAGTCAGCTCAGGCAGGATTCTTCAACAACAGGTAACTATAAATAAATAGGGTGGAGAGAAGAAAATTGCAAAGATTGTCTAATGAACTCAAAGCGGCCTGGGAAGCAGATGAGGCGCTATGATTACCTGCTGCAATGCCATACCAGCAGTCCAATGACAATGCAGGTAACATGAGCTTTGGAACAGTAATTCATATACTTAGCAAAAGTCAGGATGAATTTGTAACGTACTTACAGAGAAAGCTCATTGTTTGCCTACATAAAGTGGATCTAATGTGCTTACTTGTAATATACAGAGGTAGTTACACAAGTATTTCAAGTTGAGTCCTCTGGAAAACCACTCAAAACTTTGGGTTGAAGGAATTGCTGTATTTCAAAATGTCAAGTTTACCTTTTTACAAAAAAAAAAGTTTAGTGTTTGCTATACAGTCATCTTCTTGATCACATCCCTACATTTTTTCCATTCATACTCATTTTCAAGTAATGATTCGATGACCAAACTGACTCACCATCCCAGTTTTGTTCCATTCCATGGCCTCAGTCCACCTATCTAAAGCCAGATGGCAGTTAACCTTATTCCTGTAAAATAAACCAAGGGATTTGCAAGATTATTTTATCTGAAGAGTAAAAATACCTTTATTTCCCAGAACAACAGATGTGATGTAACAAGGCTATACAAACCACTATTAATAAGCAGCAAGAAGAGGAAAGAGGTCTTGAACTTATTTTTCATTGTTGAAAGTTTCATGACAACATTCAGTGTCACAGAACAGTGTTTAAGAATACAGCTTCTGTAACTTGTGCTAATTTCAGAATAGCAGAAATTTTAAATTAGGACATGTGATCATTTCTTTGCCCTCTATCTGCTAACGACTTATCTGCCTGCTTAGGGGATTTCAGTTCTGTGTGCAAACACACGACATTATTTCATGAAACCCATTTCCTAGTTCAATGGCCAAGCACAAAGAACTACAGGAGAGTTCTCCTGGCTGCAAGAGACCCAGTAGGAAAAAAACTTTGGCTGCCTACTGTTTATTCTATAGAAAGTGACACCTAAAATACCTTCTATAATACAGATGGTTTAAAACACATAGTGTTTTGAATCCTACTAGATAGTAGGGTGTAAGAAGACTACCTAGCACTGTGGAATGTTGCACCTTTAACACAATCTTGATGACATTGCTATTAAAATATCTTAGCATCAAAATTAAATCAATAGCCATATCAGAGTCCTAGAATCTGGGCCCAAAATTAACAGCCCTGCCATGTTCAGAGATTGTGGAATTTTGGTACATAGGACTGAGAGGCAAAGAAATCTCCCCGAAAAATGGTACATTAAAAACCTCAGAAGTTACTCTGTGGAAAGTGAAAATCAGCCTAGTAGCGCCGTGCCTTTTTCATCCTGGATTCTGCGTAAGGCTCCATAATGACCTGCTGACAGCTGCAGTCTTCACTGGCCATGAGAAACCCCCATCTAAGGTGAAACACACATATACAATGTGCCTTGCCCCAGCAAATTCCCTCTGGAAGTGTATTCCCTCCTGGCTGCATCTCCAGTTCTTCAGCTGGTTTCTTTGTAGGGTGCCACAGGAGCTGCGACAACCTGAATTGGCTATGACTCCTTCTAATGTTAAGAGGAGGTTCCAAGAGACTGCAGTAGCCCTTGGTCTTACCCCTTATTTCCCAACACACAGGGTGACAAGTCTCTTTTCTGAAAGAGGGGCAAGAAAACCGTATCAGTCCTTTTAGCCCAGTGATGCTTCTCACAGCCTAAAAATGGACAGTCAGCTGAATGTTCCTGCTCAAAAACAACAATTAAAAAAAAAACAACCTAGAAGCCCAAGGTATCTCACAAAATGTACTTTTATTTTTGCATGGAAAAATAGCCCTGTACTGCCCACCCCCCACAGCACCAGTTTTCTGTAGGAAACTCAGCACGTAGTTTGAAACATAGACCTACTAGCTAGAAATATCAGCAAATGGTGGGGAGGCAGGGGGTACAGATAGCATTGATAATGAAATAATAGTGATAAGGCAACAGATTATTCAGGACATCTGAATCCAAATGTGTTAGTTTCAGTCACACTCCCTTCTTCCCAAAAAACACATACTTCTTATTTGAAGACTGAAGTAATAATTTCATACAAAGTAAAGCGATTTTAGAATAGCTGATTTTTTGACAGAATTAGTATCTTTGTTGCAAGTCAGTTTCAGATGATTAATTTTCTTCACCATGAGGCTTAAAAGGCGCTTGTTTCTGAAATGCTAGGAGAGTTCATGGCACGGCCATTCATAAAACCGTTACTGAAACTTGATTCCTTGAGCCAAAGGTAAATCCTTGCTGTAGTTGATTGTACTGGAAAAGAAACCAAGTATTTAGAGACCAGACTTGATTACCGAGACAGATTATGCAGTCCATTTCCTACATACGAGGCTTCTGGTTTCTGTCACGTGTATACAAAAAGAATTCTGTGAGCAGTTTGACTATTTAAAGTTATAAATTGACTTTACTCCAGTTTTCAATATAGTAACTATTACATGGAAAGACCACATTCCCCAAGATCAAAGAGAGAGTAAAGTATAATTTCTCTATTTCATCTCTTGCTAGGAGAACCTCCATACAGAAAAATCAAGGTGGGATTTCTTGTCTTCATACACCTTTGCATGGAAACCAAACTTAGCACAGGTAGAAGCTAGGGAGGGCAGCAGAGAGTGGGAATTGTCAATCACCACAGGCTCTCAGAAGATGTATGGATAGATACCCAACACATAGCTAAATTACCCACCACTGGCAACAGTGGCCCCCTCACAGTGGTTGTCACTTCACATAATTCCTGGCAAGTTTCAGTAATTAAAAAAAAACAAGCTAAGTTTAAAATCAAGCAAGAGGGAAAAAAACCCCAGGTTGTTTAGTGGGTTTTTTTTCCTTTTTAGGAACAGAGAGCAAAGAAAGGTCTCCAACTAGACCCTTCAAATCATCTTCTACTAGGAAGACAATGTAAATTCTTGCATGGCAATTACACTCACACATGGCTATCTCACATTCAGTGAGGACAACCTCCGCAGTCAAGGATTTATATGTTTTGAACTTTTGCATTTATTTGGAATTTAAAAGTCTGTCTTACCAAGTAGACCGTCTCATATAAAGTTTCCATGAATCACTTCCAGATTCTCTTCCCCCACCAGTGTGCTTTTCACCACCTGTAGGAAGAAGGTTATAAATGAAAACCCGAAAATTTTTTCGGAGCATGGAAATCTGGACTAACTCTAGGTGATACATTTTATAAAAATTCATGGGAAAAACTATTTCTTTGCCCTTGTTCTATATCTGAATACAACTCATACTGCTAGCTCTCTCCTCTTGCTTGATCCAAAAATTGATCTTCCAGCAGTTGAAAGTTTCATGATGCTGGCACTAGAGCAGCTTGTTTTAAAGCTTTTTTTTTTTTGTATTTTAACATGGAACAGAGTACAACAATGTGCTAGTTCTTGCACTGTTTAAATGGTAAGATGAATATCTCTTCTCCCCCCCCCCACTTCCTTCAGTATATACAAAAAATGAGAAATAAAGGCAAAAATGTGTTTAAAGTATTTTTGTGAGAAAGTCTTAGGCTGTAATGTTTACATAGACATGCAAACATACACAACAACATCTTTCTATGCAGCCACATGTCTAAACAGATCCAGAACATATACTTCTGAGTTACATTCCCTTGATGGGGTCGGGGGGGGGGAAATGCTACATGGAATATTTATAAACCGAATTTAGATATTTGTAAAGCTGAAATCAAACTACCTCTACTCAATTTCTGTTTTTTCTAAAGCAGTATAACTCAAAATTAACTTCAATGATTTCTTCAGATTTAGTAATTTAAATGGACTGATTAAAACCTTGAAAAATAAGGTGAGGAGACCTAAATTATACCAGTTAGTTTTACAGTAGTAATGCCTTATTCTCTTCCAGAATTACAAGGGGGAAAAAAAATCCCACCAGCTTATAAAAAACAAAAAATGTCTGAGGATTAATACCAAGTCTTTAGACCTGATGCTAGAGGATTTAATAATTTAAAGGATCAAGAAAAAAGCCTAAGTAACATACCAAAAGCGCCTCCAATCTCAGCCCCACTGGTTGGGATGTTGACATTCACAATGCCACAGTCAGACCCCTTCGGTCTACAAACAAAGATAAAGACACAATTACTCCTCAGGATCAGGAAAGGCTCCTTCCCAAAAATGAGGACTATAAAATGCTTAGCTAGCATTATGCATAGGTTTACAAAAGTCACCAAAGACTGTGATCTTAGGCTTCAGGAAGGCAGAAAAATAATTTAAATTATACCCAAGCCAGCGGAAAATCCTTCCCAAATCCTTGGTAAAGATGCTGCTGGAAAGACCTTGTTTTACTTCATTATTCCAGGCAAACACCTCCTCTTCCTCCTAGAAGGAACACATGCCAGTGGTTAAACCATGACCATTCAAAGCAACGCAGTTACAAAGAAGCATAGTGAGGAAAAAAACACCACACAACAGCCATAATGCAAATATACTAAATGCCACTTGGCAGATACATGTGCACCAAGTCAGGTGTAGGTTAACTCCACCACTGCACAAAACATACAATATGCTTTTGAGCAGGTTGACATGAACAAAAAAAAAAAAATCTATTCCTGTCCAGACTCTCATTTAACTCCAGTATTATTCACAGAAAAAAAGCATAAATCATAGCATCATAGAATGGTTTGGGTTGGAAGAGACGTTAAACATCATCTAGTTCCAACCCCCCTGCCATGGCATAAATGGCAGTACATACAACCAGCTACACACTGAGGTAAGCTATTACAGTACATACCCCACAGTACAGAACATCAGTTACCATTTCTTGAGGTGCTGGGACAATTACATGGACATGACATACATCTGAAATCTCCCTCGAGACTCATCTGTTAGCATCCTTCACACCTGACTAATTCCCCATTATTACTTTACCTTAAATTTCAGCACATACAGTATGGGGGCAAATGTCTCAGTGTGGACAATGGGTGCATTATGAGGAAGGCCAGTCACAATGGTTGGTTCAACATAGTTTCCAGGGCGATTTATAACCTTCAAAACACAAAAAAAGAAAAAACTAAGTAAGTTCAAACCAGCATCCTGTTTAGTACTAGCACATCAACTGCATACTTCATGGCTGGTTACTATAGCTGTGCCTAGCCATCAGAAATACAAGATCACGTCATCTGAGTAGGTAATATTTACTTGTTGAAGTATTTAAAATGCAGAAACATAACTTAGTCTACTAAGGAGGCAACCAAATCTCAGAGTCTAGCAGCTGACAAAACCTCCCTCCTTTCTCCTACTCATCAGCTGATTAGTAAACTGATTAGAACTTTACAGGTATGAGGAATAAAGAAGGTGCCAATGCAAGACAAGAACTCCCAGAATGTTATGTCCATGAGAATGAAACATCCCTTATGATGAAGATGTGCAAGTGGCTCTTGAATCTCCAGTGGTTTGATACTGTGAATCCAAGGACAGAACAACAATTTTTGTTATATATTTGATATTCACCATTTATATTCCTGTTCATATTTTCACCATCACTTGCAACTAGGGAGCGCAAGGAACAGCCAAAAACTCTTAGCCATTTCTTGGAGGAGAAGACAGCTCTTAAGCAGAGCCATCTTTGCCCTAAGGACAGGACTGCAATTCAGACATTCTCAGATTAACATCCTGTAATGGCTGACAGGACAAACTGAGATACAATCTTGGCCTAAGCCACCACATTACTGTATTTTTTTCCCCTGGAACACTAAATGTAGCAGGCAGAATAAAAGTCAGTCACCTTTCCACCGTAGACCACAGAGCCACCCTGTTGTTTCGCTTGTTCTACTGCATCAAGAAACATTTTCACTGCTTCTTTGGTATGAAGAGGCCCATACAGAGTGTCAGCTAAATACAAAAGATCCAAAGACATGCTTTCAGCAAAACTGTATACACTTGCAAATATTCTTATGATCACATTTTGGAAGTAATTATCTATCTGTCCAAGATAAGCAGTATTAGCTGGACTCTTAATCTCCCTTTCAGAGTTTGTATTCTAAATGAAACCAGCTACCTCACTCCCTGGTAAATTGTGAAAATTAGACAGCTTTGACCTATCATCTATTTGGAATTTAAACAGAAAGAAACAAACAGAAACTTGTCTCCTAAACCCATGACTTGGAAATAGCTACTTACAATCCCATGGATCACCGATGCGGACCTGGGCATAGGCCTTCGCAAGCTTTGTCACCACCTCATCATGGATGCTTTCATGGAGGAACTAAATGAAATGTGGTAAGAAGGTTGCAAGACAGCTCAGCCTATGTAACTATTTCTGAAGTACTACTGCACTTTCAAGAGAGCTGAATGAAGTGTGGAGATAGTGTTGCTCATATTCAGCAAATCCCAAAGTTAAAAATAAACACATGAGCAAGGCCTCAAAACAGCGCTAACACCATGAAATGCAGATTTTAAATCTTTACCATGAAGGTTTAAAAACAGCAAAGAAACAAAAATCTAATTTTACCCCATCTCACATCAATGGTATCAATGTGTTCTGCAAACTTTTCAGTTACGTGTTTTAGGACAAATACTCTGCCCTTCCTATAAACCCAAAGTTAACCTGCATCAATTTTGACAATATTTACCCAATAAACCCAATTCTGAAAAGACTATATAGACATAGGCTGACACTTAACACCTTTAAACTTGTTAAAAATGATTGGTTAAAAATTAATAATAAAGTAAGCAACAGACACACCCTTGCTTTGGTGAAATCTAAACCCTGCGCCAAAATTCATAGCAAGCAAAAGCAAAGAAGCTCTGGCAATGAAAACCGAGAGAAATACAGGAGGTATATAAAATTTTATTTTCCTGAGTTTTAGCCCCCGGTACTTCTAGAAACACATACAAAGAAACTCTTTAGAGCTAGAATTACACTGGAATGACAAACTACCATCGTATTTGGCCATCACACAGATTTTTGACAAAGTAAAAACGTGTTTGAAAGATTATTTGTTGCTCTCCACAATACCAGGAATTGCCAGGCATCTTCTGAGCTAATCTGGAACTAAGTTTAAATTCAGAGCTACCCAAACCAGACAATACAGATTTACTTACCAGCCTTCTAGCAGTTGTGCATCTCTGACCCGCTGTTCCCACAGCCGCAAACAGAGCAGATGGGATGACTAGGTTCAGATCTGCGTCTTCGAACACTTAACAGAAATTAAGAATATCAGCATGTTACTGAAGTAAACAGACAGTTTGCAAGACTTCAGACACTAAACAACATAATAAACTGTCAGGCTGGACAACAAACATTAGGAATAGGTAGCATTAGCATAGCACACTAAGATACACTGAAACACCTCAAAACTCCTATTACTTACACACCTGGAATTAGACACACACAATTGGACATAAATGTTAGGTCTGAAATACTGAAAAGAGCCTTGCACAATAAAGCTTGCAAAGGACTTCAGCTTCATTTTAATTCAAGAAACTACAAGCTGTTTCTTGCCATTTCTTCACTGTGTCCTCTCACTGAGAAGTTTAGAAGCATGGAGAAACAATGGTAAAGTGTATCCAGATGGCAAGTGAAAAAAGTAACTAAAATACACAGGTGTACCATAATGTGAAATATAAATGAACTGAACAAATACATCTGGCTAAAAGACATTGGGTTATTTAAAACTTAAATACCACTCAGCTTAACCAGTCCCACAGAACTCTCTGAAGCATCAAAAGTTACTACTAAATTTGGGACAAAGTCCAACCAATGTTTACGCCATCATTCAAAGCCAATTCCACAAAAAGCAGGACTTCCATACAAAAAAGTAAACTATGAAGTATAATGCAAGTTTATGCTACTGGCTGCAAAGCAGCAAGGAGAAGAGACAGACCTGCTTGAATGTGATTTTCAGAAGAGCTTAATATTCTAGATAGGCACTTACATTTGTTCAGAATGTGAGAAAAGCGAAACAGAAGGTTACAGCACAATGGGACAGCAACTTAGGAATTTATCTACCTTGTATTTTCTTTCTGCCACATTGCTTAGCTATTCCTTTCTTCACTTCAACAGTGAATACATGTAAGAGGCTTGAACTTTCATTTTTTATCTTAGAACACTACCCCTCCACAGTACTGAAGACAGAAAACCCTCAACATTCTACTACATATTTTTTGAAAACCCGGGGTCGGGGAAAGAACAAAGGGATAATTTGTTACAAACATTTGTATACTTTCAAATACAGAACAACAATTCTGTGGTGAATATTACCAATAATGGCATTGTTTCCTCCCAGTTCCAGCAGACTTCGACCTAATAAAAAGACACAAAACAAGTTATGTCATGTGCATATGTATTCACTGCACCTCATTCAGTGAGGTCACCTCTACCTAGAGCTAAGTTTCATTAAACCTATTTTTCTGGATAGGCAAAAGTTTTGGGCATCATATTCAACTATCACTCTAGCTAAAGCAGAAAATTACACCAAATACTACATTTATCACATACTGTGAAGAGAAATAACTGGAGAACAGTTATTGCAGAAAGAAGCTTAAAAAAACAGCAGTAGTATTTTTAGTGCAAAATAGCACTAGAAAAGAAAAGATGAAAACAGAGTAAGTTCTATCATAGATACTATGATGCAGACAAAGAAGAGAAGGTGCTACAAAGATTAAAACTAAAGAGTTAAGAGTCCAGCAGTTGTGCATGGACTTGCCTATACACTTTTAAGCATTTGCAACAAACACAGCATCTCAAAAATCGTAACTGTTCTCCTGTATTTATAAGGAACAAAAGACAAGGGGCCATTTCTCCGTGAACACACTGCCAAAAAGACCACAAGCCCTGGCTGTTCATCTTGATAATCTCCATTCACTTATATTCATGGACCATCCCCTGGACCCAAATTAACTGTAGGACCATGGATTTGTGGATATCCCGGAAAAAAACACCGAGTTGTAACAGAGCTTACTGAAAAATGCAGCATCTAATTTGCACCAAGGTGGGGGGGGGGGGGGAAGTCACACAAGAACTAAGCGAAGCTGTTATTTTAACCTATGGGAATCCCTCACCTTTCCCGACCACGCAAAGAAATAGAAGAGACCCCACACACTCACCAAATCTCTCCTGAACCATAAGCGCTACTTGCTTGCCGACTTTCGTGCTGCCAGTGAAGGACAACAGGTCCATTCTCTCATCTCTCGCCATTGCTGTTCTGCATGACGGGAGACATACCACCATGTTCAAACAGCAGACAGCTGGAAGAGCTGCTTGCATCTTCCACATAAACCAACTTCAACCAGGGAGATCTCTCAAAGTCAGAACCACTTCTTTGAAAACATCAGGTAAGTGACTGGGCCGGCAGCAGGAAAGCTTCTTCTTAGCCAGAAAAAAGGAACAAGGCTGTTTCCCTCACCCTTTTCAGACCATAACAGCATCACCCGTACTAATTTTGAAATTCAATCTGAAGTATGTAGTGAGATCAGCTCCAACTGTTACGTTCCCCAAGAAAATATGCATACCTATGACATTTTTAATGTTTACTATGTCTTTTGTCTTGTCTTGAAATGCTCAAAAGATACATCTGAATATATATCTGTACTGGGAATTGCCACATTGGAACAATAAAACAATATGATTTGTACAGCTTCCAAGCACAGGTATGCATCTATAAGCAAGTGCAGAGTCCTATGTGAGCATGGAAAATGGGGAAGTGCTCTCCTCTACAAGTGGTCTGAAAGACCAATGGGCTAGAAATTGAAAACTCCTAAGAACATGAGTTGAATTTATTATTAGCTGTAATCTTGGGCTGTAAGCATATGCAGAAGTACAGACTTAATCATTTCTCTTCATTAAGCATCTGATAAGTTACTTGCTAGCAGCTGAACTTACAACAGCAAGTAGAAATTCACATTATGTTTACAGCAGAGTTTCAGACCAGCTGATAAAAATTATGGCAACACCTATGTGCATGTACTGGGAACTCCTGGAGATCAGAATAACTTCTTCACAACAAGTACCTCAGAATATTTTTTTACCCTCTATATCATCTTCACAAAACACAAGAAATGTTACCTACCCAATGTCTGCTCCACCACAAACCAGAGAACAGATTGCTCCTGGAACTTTGTTATCCTCCAAGACTTTGGCAATTATCCTAGAATCAAAGATGTAAAAATCTGAGATTTCCAACAGGTGCATATAATAGGGAATGAACCATTAAAGCTGTCTGACAACGCACATGAAAAAGCTACTTATAAAAAGCAGCAGTCTTGCAGTTAATTGACAAGTAGTTTGTACAGTACATAATTCTCCCATCAAGGACTTCAGTGTCACAGCTCACACAAAAGTAACACAAAACATACTTCTTATGCATCCACACAACTGGCACGGACAAAAATTACATCAGTCTGTAAAAACCTTGGCCACAGTTTTTCACCATTAGAAAGAGATATTTATATAACTTCGTGGAGCTACATAAAATACTCTCAAGTCGTTTGGGGCCATTGTTCTCAGGAGTTAATATCAAAACTACAAGACTTACTAATCAGTTATTTTTAAAGGGCTTACTTACATTTAGAATTTAAAAATAGATGTTATTTGTAGCACACAATAGGTAAGTATTTAAAACGTTAATATAGTAAGTGAAGTAACAATAAACCTAGAGTATCACTATGACATTTATTCTTTGGAGTTCTTCTCCCTTTAGTCAAGAATGGGCTTTGAACCCTAGAAACACAAGCTAAGTTTTTACTGGGTTTGGATTCTAAAGATGGGGTGAAGGCATCTTCAGCCAGCCAGAAGAATCTGACAAGAAACTGGGTGCTGACGTTGGGCTGAAACTCCCAAAAAAAGGGGTAATTCTGAAACATGGATGTGTGATTCAGGGAAGATAAATTGCATGAGCAATTAATCTTCTACAAGGAATCAAACCACTCAGCTAGCCCTACTTCAGCAAAGGCACATCCCTGGTCCCAGAAAAAAATGGCTAACAGTATAGGTAACATCCTATATATTCTGTTACTTCTTAGGTAACAAGGGGAAAGTAGCTCTTCTGACCATTAAGCACTACCTCAAACAGAAAAGAGGTTATTCAAAAAGCAAAACAGAAAGGAAAGAAACCAGAACTCACTTTGTAACAGCAACACTAATGAGGGATGTTGTAGGAGCACCCTTCCTAAAAAGAAAAAAATTATATAAAAGACGAATGACATTATTTTCTCTTCAATTCTTCAAGAGTAAGAAATAATTCAAATATCAATTTTTATGGTACCTAAAACACAGCACAATTTGGTTAAGTAGGTTTTCAGTTGTGCATTGACAGGAAATCAAGTGTGGTTTTTGCACAGCTGAGCATTCAGAGCTTCTACTGAAACCCACATGAAGAAGAGCTATGCCAGACGGAGTGAAGCAGCTGAAAATGGAACAGAGGCTGGAAGAGGAAGCAAAGCTGCTTTAGATTCCTAATGTTAGCTGTATCTATTCTGAAAATATTAGCTATTCACTATCATTGCTGCAAGACATCAACCTGAGTTCTTTATTAACAGGCCATTTTGCAAAGTCCTGGACAGGTCTGAATCACAATATCTTGTAAAAGAGTGACCCCAAAAGAAAACAAAGCTCTTTGACTACAAGTGAACCTAAAAATAAAGAGAAATTAAGCCCACATGAAATACAATCAAATATACAGAAATACCAGATATTTGGTAACAATCTAATGCCTGAGATATTAGCTAATTTTAAAATATCGTCAGTACATTGGAGAGCTGTTACCTTACCAGAGGCAAGCATTTCCACAGATCATGGCAATTGCACTGTTCCACCCATAAACAGCTACAGGGAAGTTAAAAGCTGTGATGATTCCCACTAAACCAACAGGATTCCACTGCTCTATAAGGGCATGGCCGGGTCCTGAAAACAAAGAAACAATGTAATGCAATTTGCATCCATTTAATATTTTTTTTATTTATTTTTTAATAAAGGAAACCATGAAGCAAGGGGCCTAGTATCACTTCTCTGTCCACCAGAGCATTAGCTTGTGGACAGCTGTATTGTATGTGCTCTGCAGTTTACTGGAACAAAGTTATCTAGATCGTGAAAAAAACTATTAATTTAACAACACAAAGTGTTACTATTTTAACTACTCAGTTAACAGAATGGTGATTGCTGATCGCTAACTGACAAGAAGGTCCCTCATTTCTAAGTACACCACTGAATTTTTACATACTTTCCTCTAGCACCTGCATTAACAAAGAAATCAAAGAGAATCTAATGCTTCAAAGAGTGGAGAGAAAAATCTATTGCCCCTTGATATACACCACAGGCTAGATACTTCATTAGGTGGCGCTACTGCTTACCAGCACATCTAATCCTAGACAACATGCTCCCTAGATAACTCACAGTACAGAGATTTTGCTGCATTACATCACTGTATATTTAAGATATATCTCCATCTCTTCATTTGTACAAAAGAACAACCGCAAGAAAACAAAAAAAAACCCAAAAAAACAACATACATACACACATACTTACTTTCTGAAGGCAAAATAGGACCACCAATCATTCGGGACAAACCAACAGCATAGTCACAGACATCAACATACTCCTGCACTTCCCCAACACCCTCGACAAAAATCTTTCCCATTTCCAAAGAGACCTGAAAAAAAGAAGAGAAAAACAAAATTATTCTTTAAAAAATTGCCTTACATGCCCAATACACTTTGTCTCCCACTAATGTCAGGTGTATTTGTAAACCAAGTAAGATTTAATACACATTTTTTCCATTAGAAGAGATTCACCTCTTCCCAAGTTATCCGTAGCTCAAAGAAAGATCACAATAGACAACTAGACAGGAGTCACATTCAATAGGAGGAAATCAGAAGAAGACAGTAATGAACAGATGAAATTAAAAATAATCTACTGAAATGAGTATCCAACAGTAGCAAGGTGCACTGGTTTAAATCAACAAAACACTGAATTTCCATCAGGACATTTGTACATACTGTGGACCAGGCACAGAATAAATTGGAAAAGAGGGATTACCCTGCACTAGCAAAAGTGAAAGTAATTTACATTTTTCAAAAGCAGACTACTAATTTCATAACATCTCAAAGTGAGTTTGAGGGATTCCATTTTCAGACACTGCTGAAAATGTCTACACATCTCTAGTATGTTAGTAACCTGGGATGTTTAGGATTGATTTTTTAATACTTTTTTTATTAAGCTGAAGTCAATCCTAAGCTATGTCCTTCTGTTAAAGGCACATTAGATGTACACTGCAGCCATATAAACTATCAGTAAGAATCAGCTGGTATTTTAAGACATTTTCCTGCAAAAGTGAGAAAATTCACTAACTTATGAACTAAGAAGTCACCCTTTTACCCCCACTTAATTTTACAGTCATGCTCTGGTATCTAGCTGTGACATTCATACAGATAACACCTACCACGTTAGACTGATAATTGTACTTTGAAAAAGCTGTTAAGTGAGGAATCAGGTTCAAAGGTTTGCTACAATATTTTACTCCCCATGCAAAGGTTAAAATAAAGGTGACTAAATGTATTTCTAGGTATTTGTATAACATCCATGGTCATCTTGAGAGAAGGAATAGCCTCCTCAGTGACCAGAAATAGAGGAGCATCAGACATATTTAGTATGAAACACAGCAGTGAGTCCGTAAGTACGATAGAGATCCATATGGATACTTGACAAGGACATTGTGAGGCAAGGCTATAAAGTTCCAATGGCATATGAAAAGGCGAGTTGCCATATCATTCCCTTTTACATACCCTAAAGCCAGGAGAAGTCCTAAACCCTCAATACCTATTGCACAGCTTTCACCCTGAAGTTCACCCCCTATCCTGGAAGAGCTGAACAGATTTATTATCTGTTTAGGAAAACTGGAAAAATGCTCTGGCACTAAGCAACAAGTTTTGTCCAAGGAACATACATCAATACATACATTCTGTCTGTCCACGCTCACCAAGGAAGCTGTACCATTTCTGAATACAAAACTACATTAGCACTCCAATTCCACCACAGAAACTCTGCTGACAACACAACATCAAGGGAAACGGCAGAACAAGGTTTTATAGGTTAACAATATGGGCTTGACTACATGGAGTTATTAACTGACACCTTCTTCTGAATAGTGGCACATACAGGCAAGCCTTGTAAAAGCGAAGTTTCCCACTTGTCTCCTTTTCGTCCCTAGCAACTACCAAGTGTTTTAAAGAAGCAGTCCTTCAACCTTTATGTCCTGCACAGCGCTGCAAGAAGATCTCATTAAGACCATCTCACCTTCTGAAGCCTTATACCTCCACATGTCAGTTCACAAAATCCTGCGGATCACCAAAAAGAGCTCAAGGTTAAAAGCTCTGCATTAGAGGAAGGTCTTTTCCAGGACACTTTTAGTATCAGACAATGCCCTATCTGACAAGCAAGTGGGAAAACAGCAGGACAGCAGCTGCAACACTCTTCCCAGTAAGAGTACAGGCTCAAAATGAATCACACTTCCTTTTCCTATTATACATTATCATCTTCAGTGTAGGATGCCAGAATGCAATCTTATATTTTTTTTCCCCTTTTCCTTTTTTAAAAAAGTTAAATTAAATATAATTAAGTTAATTTTTAAAAATTAAAATTAATTTTGGCAAGCTAATAGAACTAACAGCATTTTAACAATTATTAAAAGTTAGTATCACAGAGTGGTACATTAAAAACTGAGAACAACGTTTTGACAAACTGACCCCACAAAGTTAAGCTGCTTCTTAAAACACCTTACCAAGCTTCCTAGAACTTTAATTTTTTGTCTCAGGGCATCACCAATCTGTCGCACTATTTCTCCACGCTTAGGTGCAGGGATCTAGTCAAAACAAAAGAAAACAGAAGAATTATTTGAGACTGAACATCTGTGATTTCTGCTGCATATATATTTTTAGTTTTCTACCCCTGCAGAAAGAGATTACTGATTGTTGTACTTTTCCCCTATCTTCCCAAGACATTATTGCTCATTCATTTTTATCACATACACTGCTTTACAAAAAATTGTTTCCTGCCTCACAGAAACTGGTAACACTGCATACATTTATATCTGTTCAAAACTTCAGTTCCACTGAATATTGCTAGAAGCATTCAGATTATTAGTTCTGCTACTTCTGTCCAGCTACACCACCCACAATGCCCCCAAATAATCAGCTGCACCTCAAGAAACAAATATTTTTTAATAAAAGCACATTCACTGGTTTCTGAGCTTTTGAAGCATATTTAACAGCACAATTTAACATCACAAACGTTTTTGACAATGGCTGTTCACATTTACTTTGCTAGTCATTCCTGACACACACAGAAGCCTTGTTCATGGAAAAAGCAAACCTATATACCAAGTATTAATAGATACATTTTTTTATGTGGTATCAGTATGTTAGATAACAATCAGTAGCCAGGATTAATAATAAACCATATAAATGCAACAGGATTTACAGAATTAGAACAGCAGTTCTCTGGGATGAGGGAGGTGGGGAATACATAAACCATGCAAGCACCCTCTTTACAGGCCAAATGTTTCAGATAAGCTCACTACAAACACCAAAATTCACAAACAACAACAAAAAAAACCCAAAAAAAACAACTTTGAGATGAGGCTTTAAAGCATTCGATCTGTTGATTCTTTATTATGTGTTAAGATTGCTTTCAGATTATTTCCAAACACATTAGAAACTGGCATGCACTCACCAACACTATATTCACAAATTATAACAAAAGAACATGTACTAACATATCCTAAGGAAGCTAAAGAAGCTGTTCTGTTTGTCTTGAAGTCTGTTCTCTTCAGGAAAGGTAAACTACTTTGCTTTGGATAAAATACATAACGCGCAGTACCTTAAAAAAATCCAGGTTTCAGTTTGTATCAAAGAAATAGCAGGTAGCTATAAAAACCAAGCCTGGCATGGCTAGCAAGAGAATGGGTGCTGGCTGGACATAGCTTGTAAAGGTGCACTGAGAATAAGGAAAAATAGCTTACCTATTGTCTGACACAGCAATGTAACCATTAATGTTTTACAGTAACAACTGTTTTGTGAGATACCAGAGCAGCTGGTGAACAAAAAAAAAGCACACTCAAAACCAGCAGTCCTCCTCACCCCTTGAGAACAAGACTACTGCCATAGGTCAGACATCCAAACAGACTGCAGAGCTCTCCGGCAGGAGAAAGCATGCAGAAACATGAAGTTAAACACACCTACAAGGATAATTTGCTTGCTACAAAGTTTCTGAACTTCAGCAGACCCATTGGCAATGGCTTACAGGCACAAGCCTGGGTATATTTGCCAGACTTTTAAAAACAAACATTTCTGACAAGTCAATGCCCTCATCTTTGTACCTCAATGGTAATGTACGCAAGTTGTCTGGGTTTGTTTCTTGAGCTCCTCACTGCAAATTTTTGCTTTAATGCAACATACACAGTACAAACATATTTTTACACCTCCACCTGACAGGGCAATTTAACCGCCTTTATCTGCCAGAGATACGTTATAAAAGTGAAGTCTCTGTTAACTTACATCAGCCCAGACCTTCCATGCCTCTTTAGCCTTCTTTACTGTTTCTTCATAATCCTCCAAATTAGCCTACATGAAGAAGCATGTCAAAGAAAATGTTAGGAATTTTCTAGAAGCATGTTAGGAAAACCAAAATCCCAAAACAAACAGCACAGAAGAGCTTCTGCATCCAACTCAATGTATTTGTAGTGGAGAGTACTGCACTACAGAATACCACTTTCACTGGCAGCTTGTATTCTACTAGTTTGGTCCCAAGATGGCATGTTGAGTTGCTTGAAATTACTGTTGAGAAAAACCATATGTGCTGCCTCAGAAAAAAAAAAAATTAACATGAGGAGGAATTTTCCTTCAGATGACAAAGGATGCTCCATAAAGAACAGCTGTAAGGGAGGCATTCATCATATATTCATATAACTTATCTTATAGCATTGTTAAACAAAGGCTGTGAGGTGAGGACTGTCCTGCTCCACCAGCCTCACCGACATTAATTAATTACAGTCTAATGGAGTCCTAATATTCAAAAGGAGTAGGTTAGCGATGTAGCGCTATTCTCATGCTAAAAACTTTCATAGATTTACCACGTGAATGCCACGTTGCTCTCCTTCATACCTCCCCCCGGCCACCAACCTCCACTGAGTAGCCACATCCCACCCCTGTGGATTCTGCAACTTCCCCTAGAAAAAAACGGAAAGGAGCAGAAGCAGCCCTCGTTCTTCCCAAGAAAACCTGCAAGACTGTATGTAGAGAGGTGGGGGGGGAGCTGGGGGTGAGGGCGGAGGGGAGGTTAACAGCTCGATTTTCTTCCCGGAGATGCCGCAGGCTTGTTCCAGCGACGGCCCGAGCTGTGGCGAGTTCCGTCAACCGCCCTGGCCCCACCAGCCCCGGGCCCGGGCCGCCGCCCGCCGGCAGGTTCCCGCCCTTCGCCAGCCTGGCCGAGGGGCAGCAGCCGCTCCCGAACCGACGCCTCGGCACCCGCACCCGGGGGGCTCCCCACTTCCCCGCAGCCGCAGGGCCCCCGCCCGCCCAGCTGCCCCGGCGGCCCGGGCCACGGCGCGCTCACCTGCCGGACGCTGGCGATGGGCTCGTTGTTGGCCGGGCAGTAGGTCGTCACCACCTAGAGCAGGAGGGGGGCGGTTAAGCCGCGAGGCCGCGCTCGCCCCTCTACCCAGCGCAGGGGGCGCAACGCCCCAGGCCCCGCCGAGGCCCGGCCGCGCCGCCGCGCCGCGCCCACGCAGGGCCCGGCTCCCGCGGGCCCGCTCCCCGCCACAGGCCGCGCCGCCGCCCGCACCTGGCCGCCGCCACCCCAGCGCCCGTTGTACACGCCCGGGTTCTCCTCCTGCAGGCCCAGCTCCCGCAGCCAGGCGTAGCGCGGCTGGTTGACCAGCAGGGTAGACATGGCGGCTGCCGGGGCCCCCGCCCGCAGCGGTAGCAGCGCGGCAGCAACACGGCGCACGCCAAGCATGGCCGGCGGCCGCCCGGGGTTGGGAGAGGAGAGGCGGGGCTGGGGGCACGCGGCGGAGGAGCCCCGCCCCCGCCCCGCCCCCCCCGCTTCCGGCGCCGATTGGTGGTGGCGCGGTCCGCCGCGTGCCCCGGGCCCCGCCCCTCCCGCGTGGCCGCGGGACGCACCGGTCCCGTATTTCTAACGGCAGGGGAAAGTGAAAGCACACGGGCGTTCAAACGGGGAGCGGCTGTAGCTGTCCTTGTTCAGCAAAGGAGGAATAACGATGGTGATGATGGTGAATGGTGATGATTATAATAACAATAATAATTATGATGGTACTGTTACTAATAATAACAATAATAAAAGTGTACTTTTCATTCTTTAATGCCGTGCTTGAATCTCAGTGAAAGGAAGCAGCTCCAGCCTCTAGGCCAGCCACTTACCCACGCACCACTGTTTGTGATGCCACGGTGTTTCCATTTCTCCTTTCCTGTACACAGGACCAAGACACTTACCTCACTGATATGCACCCATCTTGCAAAACTGCAAGAGATTTTTATCTGATATTTTTAACTCCCCTTAAAAGGCTTTAGAAATTTAAACAACTTATTATGCTCACAAAATACTATTTTCAGCAATGCAGTATTTTCTGAATGATAAAACCTCTAAGGAGTAAACTTTAAATTAGGAGTAAGCTTTAAATTCTTTAGCACATGAGAAGAAAATGCCACGGATCTCCAGAATGCCACAATTTATATTCTGGTTTCCACAACTACACACTTCTGCTTACTGTAAATTATATTAAGTATAAACAATTTGCTCTTTAAGAAACAGTTGTTCAAGAGTATTTTGTCAGATGAAGGGTATTTTTGGATGATGTAAACAGATTAGTATTATAAAGCAGTCCAGCAAGACTCAAGAGCTGAAGATGCAATTGCCTTCATTGCACTCAAGATCAAATTGTCGTTTGCACAAGGAAACCAGGATTGGATACTATAAAACTTGTACCAAAAAGATAGCAAACCATTCACCTTTGAGAGGAATACATAAAATCTCAAGCAAAAGCAACTCAAAAGGGAAATTACTGCATCTGAAAGGTAAGAATCTTTTTTTTAAGTATGGGGATAAAACCTTACCTCTACCCGGAGAACAAACACCATCAAAAGAACAGCCGTACAGGCTTTCTTCCCCTCCTTTGACACCATGCTTTTACAGCCTTGACTTCAAGAACCTATGCTACAGATGGTATGGTAGATCAGTCCCCAGAGCTGTTTTTTCATCATCCAGCCAGCAGAACCTATCAAAAACCTGTTGGATAGGTCTCCATCACACCTGATCTGGAGTGAGTTTGGTTTTATCTCATGACCCAGAGGTGTGAAGCATCCCCTGAGCTATTCTATCTCCTGATGACTGTTTCTCATAGTGCAAACCTTTTTCTCAGAAGGTTTAGTATATAGATCAAATATAGAGATGAAATAGGCTCCAGCTGGCTCTACAACCTGCAGCACCTGGTGAAGCTGGAGCTGCAGCTCCACACGTGACTCAAGGAAGAAGAACCTGTCAAGGGAGTACCCCATCCCAGTAACTGAGACACCTTTGTGGCCATAGCTGTCCTCACATAGCATTCACTGGCACAATACAACGCCAGGGGAACAGAAATTCATAGTTATGTGTTTGAAACCATCCAGATGCCCATCAGAGAGCTTGACCTCCATCGACTTTGGTGAAACTTTGCAGAGATCTTCCTGAGAAGGTCTGGGCCTGACACCTCCCAGAGGAGCTGGGGGGATATACACCAATGTGAGGATATGGGCTTTCTCATGGTATTCAATACCGAGATTCTGGACCCACTGCCTCAAGAAAGTCAAGAACCTGAAGGCACCAATGAGCCTTAATGGACCTGAACGGCTTTGCCTGGGGCCTCTGTCCCTCCACCCAACACCCAGGCATCGACTGAAAGTCAGCCCTGGGCCTTTGGTCCCTCCTGCCATGGAGCAGCCACAGCCACACCTCTGCATGGACAAGGATGTGGCGAGCCAGACCCTGGCCCAGGGGGGGCTGGCCTCTGCCCATCACCATGGGACCTGCTTGTCAGCTGCTGGCGTGGTCCTGACCCTGGCCAGCAGGCCAGCTTCCTGGCTTCACCTCGGACCTGCCTTGCCACTGCCATACTGCCTCACCACCTGGGCTGTGACTTGGTCTGGTGAGGCCCCTGTCCTGTCCCCCAGCTCCCCATCCCCCAGGGAGCAGTGGCCCTTACTGCTTCCTGAAAGGGAGGGTACAGCTGCTTCAGGATGGTAATCTTTGAGAGGTGACATTTTCTAATGCATGGCACAGTTTCATGCAGACTTTCACCTTTTTTGACCTTAAACGTCTATCTATGGTCAAAGTGATATTTCACAATGACATAGCTGCAAGATGTCCTCAACCCATTCACTGGGTTCTAGCAAAAAAGTGGGACCCTCAAATGTTTAGGGCAGTAGCTGAGGCACAGGCAATGTGGTTTCAATTCCACAGTCCTTCTCTGTCACCATAAGCAAGCAGTTCCTCCAGCCACAACTACACATGGCTATTGGTACAGCAGCGACAGGTCAAGCCACAGAGAACATCAAAACCCTGGCACCATGCCTGACTTGGGTCTGCTCATCTTCTTTTGCTCCAGCCTGTCCAAGCAGACGGAATTTTTGCTGTCACAAGTGGTGCCAAAGTCCTTTCAGGAGGGACCTGAGGCTGACTTGCCATGTTGGTTTGTGATCAGATATGCAGGACCTGCGGTGTGAGTCACATTGCTTTTCAACCATCCACACCAGTAAAAATGTGGTTTAGACCTGCATGAAACCTCAGCCTGTGGGGCCCAAAATTTTTTCTTCCTCACAGGCCCAAGTCCACATCTGTATCTAGGTACACTTCTAGATGCTACAAGTGTGACAGGAGTGTGAACTCAGGCCAATGTCTGAAATACAGCCCAGGCACAACCTGTGCTTCTGCAGAGCAAGGCTGATCACAGGAGAGTGTACAGGATACAGAAAGACTGTGTAACAGGGAGCTATATGAGAAGGGAGGAAAAAAGCTCCGTAATAGACTAAAGTATGTATTTTTTTCTATTCTACATGGTCGTACTGAGCTTGATATTTTAAATATTTATTTATTAAAGGGAATTTCAGTGAGAAATTACCTATCTATGGTGACTTTACTTTGCAGTGTGATTATGCTAACATGGCAGTTTGCATTCCCCTTGATCTGGATGCGTTGTGTCCATTAGTGAGAGCACACCTTGAAGTCTGTGTTGTTTAAAACTGGTCATGGTATCTTATTCTGCCATTAGGATATAATTAGGGTTGCTAAAATACTCATTTATACCAAAGCTTACAAACTGAGGGGAAAAGATCCATTTCCACCAAAGCTTACAAATTGAGGGGAAAAGATCCATTTTACTGGTGCTTGTGGAAGTCAGTAAAGATGTGTCCTCATCTTGTCCATCAGCTTTTCCTTATTTCCAGATCAATGGTGAGGTGAATCAGCTGAGCATGTCCACAGAAGCACTTTGCTCCACCTCAAGGAAAGCAGCATGGTGGTAGAAAGGGACTGGAAAGGGAGACAGTTTGACTACACCCCAGTTGTAAGCCAGTCTGTGGGTCCTGTGAAACTGTGCCCTTGGGTTCTGGGTTCACTTCGGTGCTCTTCAGGTATAGCCCTTCCTTGCCCTGTGCTTCATTTACACATCTGTAGGAAAAGGTATAAGCTCCTTCCCTTCGTGAAGGATGATCCAGGGAGCGTTAACTGCTTGGGTACAATGAGGATGGATGTCAAATGTCCACATAGGGAGGAGGTCATCCCAGAGCTTTTATGTTTACATGAAGTCAGAGTTGCTTCAGCCCAGTACAAGAAATTCAGGCAGAGTGGGGAAGAAAGGGGAAAAGCTTCCAAAAACATGCTTAAAACTCCCGTGTTTGCAGCGTGACACAGCTTTGCCCGAAAGTAGCAGGCTCTTCTGTTATATTTACACAACAGCTTTCTCAATTAATTTTCAGAAGGAACTGTGTATTTTCCTCAGTGGTAAGATATTGGGAATGCAAAGAATTATAGCAATTCTTGCTCTCAAAACACAGTTAAAGCTGCAGGGGTGGAAACATGTGATAAAGTTTTTCTCCTGACCTTGTTACCATGTAGTTTAGTCTTTTTTAGCTTTGTAACTATACTTCTTACATGTAACTTTTCTGTTTTAGCTTTGTAACTATATTGTTTGTTTCAGTGTAATCACTATGGAGAGATTGCTAGCCAACCCAGGTTCTGTAAGAGTCGTTTAAAACTTAGGATCTCTGAGGAGACCCTTGTATACAGGTAACTAATGAAACAGGCTTGGACTCTCCTTGGGCTCTCCATATCGGGGAACTAAATTAAGGTTCAGTGATCGGTCAGCTGCCAACTCTAGGGTTGGTTATTGTTTGAGACCCCTTAGAAGACTCAGAGACACCTTTAATGGGTATGTGTGATGCTTACTTAACATAGTCCAGCCTGTTGAATGAATATGTAAGCTTTTTCTGAGAAATGTAATGCATAATCATAAGTGTGGACTATATAGTTTTGTTTGAATGAAGCATACAGCATGCACATTGGGTGGAGCATTCCCCCATGCATCCATCACTGCAATACAAGAATGCCTGCTTCTCAACACTATGTTGGTGTTAAGGAGTTTTCTTATTCCTGATTTCAGTGACAACCTGAAACATTTCAAATCACTTTTGAAGCAGCCCTTCACTTTTGTAGTTTGTCCGTTACTCATATTTTAAAGTTTCCTGTTTACTCAGCACTGAAAGTGATAGCACCTACAAATCACTTGAAACCCAAGAAATAGACACATATGATTGTATAGCCTGTAAAGGCAGAAAACGGTTTGAGATATTTAAAAAAAACAACAACAAAACAAACCCCTGAGACTGAAAGTATCTTGCCATGTGGACAATACAGCATGGAATTTAGCTTACAGATATGTGGTGATGCAGGTCGAGGCAGACTGAAAAAACACTATGTCTGCGTGGCTGGGTTCGGACAAAATGACAAAATGGCCTTTATTGTTTATACAAATTATTTATATATCTTAGACAGTACATGTGTCAGACCCTGATAGGTTTTTGTGTTCTTCTTGCTTGCTATTTGCTGTTGCTGTAGGTGCCCATATGCTGCAGTTCTAAGTTCCAGTTCTTCACATCTTGTTTACATATCTGACAATTTGTGGCTGTCTTAAAGGTACATGGCTAAGTCTTTGAAGTCAACTAACTTTTCTGCAGACCTGCTGCAGACCCCAACACAGACAAACAACAGACTTTACATATTTAGCTTCAAACGATTGTATAATGAGCAACAACATACTATCTGACTTCAATCAGTAATGCTTTAGCACAAGAAGTGATCAGCAGATAGTAACATCTGAGGCTGAAAAGGGAGTCCAACAACAACCTCTGCAGTCTGGCTTGTACTTTCCATGCCAAAGTTGGTGGTGAGGTGGACACATCAGAAGGGAGAGCCATCTTACAGAGACACCCTGGCAGGCTGGAGGAGTAGTCAGGGAAGAACAGGGAAGTTGAACAAATACAAGTGCAAGATCCTGCAGCTGGGATGACACAACCAAAGAACCTGGTAGGGCTAGAATCTGGGTGGCAGGGGAGCAGCCTCGCTGAAAGGGAGCTGGGGGTCCTGGTGGACAACAGACAGAACAAGTCAGCAGTGTGTCACTGCAGCAATGAAGGCAAATCGGATCCTGGGCTACATCTGGAGGGACATTACTAGCAGAGGTAGAGATGTGATCATCCCACTCTACTCAGCACTTTTCAGGCTGCACCTGGAATAATGTGTCCAGTTCTAGTCCCCACAATTCAAGAAAGGCACGAACAAACTGAAGAAGATCCAAAGGAGGGCCATGAAGATGATCAAAAGGCTGGAGAACCTGTCCTGTAAGGAAAGACTGAAGAAGTTTGGGCTCTTCTCCCTGGTAAAGAAGGCTCAGAGGGGACCTCATCACAGTGTTCCAGTACTGAAGAGATATCTACAAAGAGGATGGAGGCTCTCTCTTCACAAGGAGGTACATGTAGAGGACAAGGGGCAATGGGTACAAGTTGCCCTGAGTGAGCTTCCATCTTGATCTAAGAAAGGCATTTTTTACAATGAGAAAAATCAATCACTGGAATGGCCTTCCCAGGGACATGGTAGAGTTTCCATTGCTGTTGATTTTCAAGATAGATTGCACAGGGTGCTAGATAATCTCAGTAGGCTTTCTCTCCTACAAAAGGGTGGACCAGATAGTCTTTTGAGGTCCCTTCTGTGATGCTATGACATAGGTGGGGAGTGTTGCCCTAAAGCCCAATACAGGAGTAATGGAGAAAAGGACAGAGAGGTGCAAAAGAATTTAGAACATGCTTGAACAATTATAATGGACTTGAGAGACGTTCTGAATGATGTTGAGAACTGGACAACCTGGGGCGGGGCCGGGGGGGGGGAAGGAAAGGCAGTGTTTTATACATACATATGGATGCTTGGACAGTTTTATCATCAGCATAGGGCAAGACTGTTCATATCAAGTGGGCATCCCAAAGAGTTTCCTCACCAACTTTCATGTTGCCACCATCCCCATTAAACATGTAACCTCTTCAGAACAGGTTGTAATTTCTCAATAATTCTCTTCTGCTTTTTATATTAATGATACCTGATAAGAAAGTAAAACAAATTGGACAATGACCAATCTAGAATTTTCAAGGTGTGTTTCCTTTCAGACTTCAAATAGAATAAACATTTCCAGAAGGGGTAGGAGAATTAAGGAAATAGATAACATTTGCTGACATTCAGCCAATTTCAGGGCAGAGAAGCAAACTACAAAACAATGTTTTCCCACATTTTCCTGCAAAATAGCAAAAGAGAAACATCTTCTGTCTTCACTTTGAAATACTACTGCCAGCTTATAACTTGCATACCTTTAAAGATAGAAGGAAGATGGTGAATGAATTAAATACAAGATTATTATAAGAGGTTTTTCTCATCCTGAGCCAATCCAAAATTATTCTCTTGTATCCCCTTTCTTTGAAATCAGAAAGATAGAAAAAATGGTTTTATTTTGGCATTTTCTGGTTTAGAAAATATTTTTTGGTGTGTACATTGCTTTTAAATTCTCCATTCATGCAGTTCCTTATACAAGATATTGTGGCCTGCCACTGAATTTGCAAGAAAGAACCAGTGTGTAGAAAAAAAACCCAACAAGACTAACTTCCTCTAACTTTCTTCTTTTTTTTAGCTGTTGTGATGGAGGAGCATAAATCAGAGCTTTATCTACTCAAAAGAGCAGGACAGCTAAGTCCAAGTGATTTTAAGAGAGTTGAAGCACTGGAAATTTCTGACTCTACTGGAAATTTAGGGTTTGCAAATAGAAGACTAATCATGCTAGGTGCATTCCTTTTTGGCAAGTATTATATTATGAGTGCATTGTCAGATTGCCATTAGTTCCTGGGATGTATCAGCTCTTTAAAAGTGCACAACACCCAGTCAAGGCACAAAGAACAGTGCCAAACAGGCGCAGCATTGCTGGAAGATTTCATGGTTGAGTTCTCTCTTATGTACCAAAATCTTACTATTGTTCTGACGGGGAGGGGGTGTTCATAATATTTTGTGTGTGTGAGTTCTCTTTCATGTACCAGGAACAGAGCTTAGCTGACACCTTGTCCTTCATTGAAGGAGCAGAGTCTCAGTCTCCCTCTTTATTTCTTCTTTATCATAAAAGAATGTACAGAATCTTCCCAGTTTTCTCATAAATCAAATGATGTGGAAAATTAAATCTACAGTTAATAAATTGGGTGGCAGTGGGAGGAGTATAAACATAAACTGTTTATTTTGTGCTTAGAGAACTAAGCTAAAAAGTAGATTATCAAAGGGAAGGATTAAAGTCCTGGGATATCTCCATCACCACCATTTCTTTTTTTTTACAGTGCTCTACCAAGCAGGGCCAAATCAATGGTTTGCTACTGAAAGCACCAGCTTAATTTTTTTCCTTTAATTAACCCGATGGTACAGATCATAGCTTCCCACACAGGAAGAAGTGGAGGGCTTGAAAAAGATTAACTCTGTGGGATGCAGGGTGGTGCAGAGGTACATGGGATGCTGTAATAGCTTTATCAAGACTACAGTTGCAATCTGATTATTTTACTTACCCACTGGGAGGGCTGATGAGGACAAATCAGTGTGTGTCAAGTTTTCCTTTGTTTAGGCTGCTCAAATTGCATCAAATTTGGCTTAGCATTTCAGGCAAATTTCATTTCCGTATTAGGGTAACATTAATATGCTTGTCATAAAATTTATTTCATTTACATAGTTCTCCACATGTGCACATGTTGAGAGGGAGAAAACTTTATTTAGAAGTATCCAGCAGAAACTGTTTTTCACCGTTCACGTTTTCCCTCAGGCTCTAACTTTTCTGATTCTCAGCTGTCTCTTCAGTTACAAAGGCAATCAAATCACATCCCCATCTTCCCAACAGCAATTAAGAGAGGCTAAGTAAAGATCTACAGAAATCCACCCTAGGGCTGTTTCTGGAGAATGATCAAATGATCAAAAAGGTCTTCATGTCACTGTCTGGCATCTGTGTGTGCATGAAGCAGAAAAGGCATCAGGGGAATGGGAAGTGGCTGTGAAAGAGCTTCAGGCTAAGGTCTAAATTGTATACATCTTCTGGGATTGCTAGTCCTCCTTCATGACATGTATGTCTGGGGGAGAGTCTCACAAAAAGAAATGCCCTTCAGACTCCTTGGAACAGCAAAACGCTACAATGACTGCTTCAGGAAAGGGCTTGGTGAGACTCATTTACTGCAAGTAGTCCTTGCATGTCATTTAGTCTTAACTACAACAAATGCGGGTCTGCTCATCTTGTTAATCCTGAAAATATGCAGGGAAGTTTTATACCTCAGGATGATGTGTTTCTGTAGCAAGTGAGATGGAAGCACCTGTGTAATTTTTTTTTTTTTAAGGCTGAGACAAAATCAAATGTTCTAATTGACTCTTAGTTGTTTAAAACAGATTGACTTGTAAAAATATTTTGCTGACCTTAAGGTTAAGTGACTTCAACTCCAGTTACTTGCATTGTCCCAGATCAAGACAGACCTAAGAGACATCAAAATTAACCACCCTGTCTGTCTCCAAGAGGCAGTTGTCAGCAAAAGCTAAGTGATTGATCAAAATACTACTATATGGGATGGAGCCAGCTAGGTCTTCCTATTCATGCTAGGCAGGCTGCTGTGACCCGCACAGATGACAGTGTGACAATACGGATAGCAAATCCATTACTTCCATTTATTTGAAGCTAGCACTATACACAATTATTGCCACAAACCTCTACCTTCTTTTTGTGATTTTCTCAGGTTAGAGAGGAAACAATGTAGCAAAAGAGATTTTAAGAACTAGTATGGCTAGGTGTGTCATTATTGTTTGTAAAATAATTTTTATTTCCTCTTAGTTCCTGAAAATTCATTATATATTGAATAACATACTGATGGAATTGGTTCTTCAAGGAGCTCTATAAGGATCTGTTTGAAATCTTACTTTGTTCTTTTTGTTAAGGAAAGAATTGCCATGGAAGCATGTAAACAAAATCACACTTTTTCAGATTTGTAGGATCATTTACACCCACTCATAGCATACACACTCATATTAAACTCAGGAGGAATGTTATGGGTTTGCTTAAATTTGCAACCAAAAAAAATAAAATCATGCCTGTGTCATCTAATGGCAAAACAGGGGCAAACATAAATAATGAATTAAAGTATGTTTTGGCTAATGATAGATTTTATGATTAGAAAATAAAGACATTAAATAAGACTGCCTACCTATCCTTCCATGGCAACCAGTAATATGGTGGCTTATTACTGCTTTTATTTAGTTCTTTCTTTTCACTACAGTGCTTCATTGCTTAGTAACTATGGGAGGCCTTCAGAGAGTGGAGGAGCTTTGACTTCTTCTGGAGGTACCTGTTTACCTGAGGGAAGGGGGATCCCATAAGAGCCCTCTCCCTCTTCCATGACAGGGGCAGCTCTTTTAGAGGCAGTGCTCAAGAAGCTGCAGAGGTAATAAACCTGATCCCTTTGGTGGGGTGTTGTTCTGATGAACCACTCAAGAAGAGCCACAAAATTGAAGACCATGACCTTTAAAGACAGCTTTGGCTTGAAGGCCAGAAGAAATCTGGTGGATTATAAACTGTTGCTGGAGTAGGAAAGTCAAGTTTATGTTTACAGAGTACATATCAGCTGTGGGCTTGAAAATACTGCTATCTTTAAAAAAATTAGAACTTAACCAAACCTGCTAAACTTCTGTATCTACCAATGCATTTACACTGACATTTTTGAATCTCTGATGACTGAAGAAATGCCCCGTTTCCAAAGCACAGCTTTCACTACCATCCTTGAAAGCTTGTATCTGAAGCCATGTTTTCCAAATAATTATTAATGAACAGGAGTGTATCATCACTATTAGGTACAGCAACCCACAAATGTGTAAATAAATGACATCAGATAAGAGTGACATCAATCATTGTTTTCAGTAAATTGAATGTAATCAGAATGCATACAGTCGCTAGGGGTATATGTATTTCTTCCAAGTACACGTATGTGTAACACCAATATGATTTTTCCATTATTTTCCATGAGATTTTCAGCATGACCTAAGGAAGTTAGCAGTATCTAATGAATGTTTTCTAGGAAATCAGTATCTAAAAAAGATCATCTGGGAACTACTACTAAAAAAACATGAATAAGAAATATATTTTCATCAATAAAGGAAATTTCCTTTGAAAAATTCTTTATTTCATGAAAAAGGAAGTATTTTCATTTGTTGGTTTGACCTGAAGTATTTCGTTGGGAGGTTTGTTTGGTTTAAAGTCTTATTTTGTCTGTACCTGCCTGAAACATTTCCTTGCAACACTTTTCATACTGTACCTCTCTTTTAAAGTACCATGGGCAATTATGGGGATTGTAGTATTGGATCCTTTCTTTTTCGATTGGTAAGGACTTTGTCCAGTTTATTTCTGAAGCACCTCAGTCACCTTGTGACAGAGATATGTAATGCACTATTGAAGTCACCTGCTGACAGTTTGTCAGGGGAGAGTGTGGTAGTTTAACCCCGGCCGGCAGCCAAGCCCCACGCAGCTGCTCGCTCACTCCCCCTCACCCAGAGGGATGGGGAAGAGAACAAAACCTCGTATTTCAAATTCTGAGGAAATCAGGAGGTAGTCCTAATGGATCAGTGCTTAAATTATATGAGAACTGAGAAACCTGAACTTCCTAGGGAGAATGCCGTAAACTTCAGATCTGTGAGGAGCCAGGCTTGAAGGCAATGGATACTTCCTAGGGATCTCAGCTCTCAGCATCTCTGAGACTGAGAGAGCATCAGTTCCACTGGGCAGCAGCATCATCTGTGAGACCACAACAAAGAGAAACACAAAGTCTGTATGTATGTGTACAACACCTGAAACAACAGTCTACGGGATGCCTGCAGCAAGTCAGTGAGGCTTGATTTTACTCAGTGGCACGACAGCCCGCTGGAGCCTTCCTGCCAGCCACAACCTGGCACCAGTGCTCTCTGCTGGTGGAAAGCCACCCTGTGTAAGTTAATGACGATTGAACACACAAAAAACTTCAGTTAGGAGCAGGGTGTGCCTGGCTGGTGAGGGACTGGGGTCAAATACTGCAGGTGGTGATGGCTGCATTTGTCAGAGACCTCTCTTGTGCCAGGCATCCCCCAGCCCCTGGCACCTGTGGGCAGCAGCCTTAAGACCTTCGTTCCCTTTCACTTCCTAAAGTATGTACTGCAGAGAGTTCATCAGGTCCACTACTCTTTCAGATATCCCACATGAGAATAATTCAATGTTTTAACACCAAATTTACTTATTTGTAGATGTTCAACACAAATGGGATTTTGATTTAGGAGAGTGATACAGCAATGAACTGAAATCACAACCCAATATATAGCGATGGCAATATACAACTGAACCACAGTACAAACATAGTTCCCATCAACAGTCCCTATATGCTCCTGCATTGGGTTTGCATGGCAAGGTTTTGGTAACAGGGGGGCTACAGGGGTGGCTTCTGTGAGAAGCTGCTGGAAGCTTCCCCCGTGTCCGATGGAGCCAACGCCAGACGGCTCCAAGATGGACCCGCTGCTGGCCAAGGCTGAGCCCATCAGCGACAGTGGTAGCGCCTCTGGGATAATGTACTTAGAAGAGGCAGGGGGGGAAACTGTGCAATGAAATCACAGCTGTGAGAGAGGAGTGGTAATATATGAGCGGAACAGCCCTGCAGCCCCCCAGGCCAGCGCCGCAGGAGGGGCAGGGGGGGCTCCAGGGGCCGGAGCAGAGATTCGCCCCAGCCCGTGGTGAAGCCCACGGTGAGGCAGGCTGTGCCCCTCAGCCCATGGAGGCCCACGCTGGAGCAGATACCCACCTGCAGCCCATGGAGGACCCCACGCCAGAGCAGGTGGATGCCCAAAGGAGGCTGTGACCCGTGGGAAGCCCACATTGGAGCAGGCTCCTGGCAGGACATGTGACCCCATGGGGGACCCACACTGGAGCAGTCTGTTCCTGAAGGACTGCACCTTGTAGAAGGTAACTGCACTAGAGTAGTTCATGAAGAACTGCAGCCTGTGGGAAGGACCTACACTACAAAAGTCCATGGAGAACTGTCTCCTGAATGCTGGAGCAGGGGAAGAGTGCAAGGAGGAAGGGGCAGCAGAGACAACACATGATGAACTGACTGCAACCCCCATTCCCCATCCCTCTGTGCCACTCTAGGGGAGAAGTCAGAAAAATTCAGAATAAAGTTGAGCCTGGGAAGAAGAGAGGGATAGGGCAAAGGTGTTTTAAGATTTGGTTTTATTCCTTATTATCCGACTTTAATTTGATTGGCAATAAACTAAATTAATTTCCCCGAGTTGAGTCTGTTTTGACTGTTGCTGAGTGATCTCTGCCTGTCCTTATCTTGACCCATGAGCCTCTTGTTGTATTTTCTGTCCCCTGTCCAGCTGAGGCGGGGACAGACAGAATGGCTTGGTGGGCACCTGGCTTCCAGGCAGGCTCAACCAGGCTCAGCTCCACTGTCATGATGCTGGCTGTTCCCAGTCAGTGGGAAGGCATAGGTGAGTTGAAGCCAGGTAAAGCCCATTGCTTTCTTCCAGGTCCGTTTTGTTAGTTGTTTGATTCTCATACTCTGTGTTTGGCGGAGCCAGATATACGTTCCACTCATGTTGGTCTGGCTGGCTCAGGAAGATTATACTTCCTAATGCTTATTTTAAGGAAGGCCATTTACATAACCAGTTGAACCACTCAACTGATGCAGCCATTTATTGACAATAAAAGTCACCTGTTAATCCCCTTGGTGTTCAGTTCAGCATCTTTTACAATAGCTGTGACCACCTCCTAAATTCCTTTCTGAGCCTCATGAGCACATCATCCTTGTCTATCTTCTCAGAGCTTTCCCACTGTAGAGTTTGTGGACCAGCCACAGCTAAGGACAACACAATAAGTGCAGGTTACCTTTGTGCTTTGCTGTCATCGTGATATAAAGTCCTAGTGAGCACGAGGGACATTTTGTGGTGTTTCATGCCTGATGGGAGAAATGTCATCCTCTGCCTTGGACCTCCAGTGTCCAGAGACAAGCAGCAGCTCTTGGTCTCTGGAGAGGCACCCCCCAGAACATACCGAGGAGCAGCTAGTCCGAGGGGGCGAAATGCTGCCACTTTCTCCTCTCTGCAGACACAGCTCCAGCCTGCAGGTGCTGGCAAGCAGGCTTGGGAGCAATACTGGTGAGTATTGGTCCTGTCCATGTCAAGTCACGGGGAAAAAGCTTGAGAGGTCATGAACACTCAGCTACCCAGAAGGAACAAAACTAGAATGGACGAGTTGGGTTGTGACAACTGCAAAATGGCACTCGGAAGGTTTGCAGCAGCATAGAACAACCCGAACCCTGCGGAGACCATTAACTGCCCACCTGCATCTCCTGAATGTTCTTGGCATGTCTGTGGTGGCATCTCAAATGAAGGCAGAGAAGCTGACCAGGAGGTATTTGTGGGACGGTATAGCTAATGTGGGATATACTAAAAAAAAAAACCCACCTCCAGAACTGAGCGGCCTGAGCCTCCTGCTGACCTCTTTCCCCAGAGGAGCTGTCACTGCCATACCTGAGAGGGCCCCATCACCCCCCAGCCCATGGCCTTGTGCTCCCAGCATGAGCCCAGCTGCCCCTCTCCAAAGCACCCCATGGTGCTGCCCTGGCTGTGGGAACAGAGTGGGTAGGACTCAGCACCCACCTCCCCACAGGAATGTGAGACACGCTGTGGCAGGTATCTCAGGGGATGGACATGAGAAGCCAGGTCTCACTGTCAATGGCCCTGGCATCCCTCCAGAGACATCTGCTCAGTGCCCATATCTCAGCTGTGTGAGTACCTCATGTTTGTGGTGTGGAGCAGGGAGGGGAGGTGGGGTGTCATGCCTGGTGTTCTTAATGAAAATCATACCCAAGAAAACTCCAAACCGAATGGCAGTTTAGAAAGCCGACACGCGTGTATCGCAGCGCTGGGTGCACCGGGGATCTTTCCTCCCAGCGTGCACACCAAGCTGCTCGAGGGCACGCATTATATACCATAGAGCACCGGCATATCCATAGTACATGGCGTGTGCGTTGTCATGCTCAGGGCTGGTACTAGTTTCCCACTTCCCATGCAGATCAGCGCGCACCTCAGACAGCGCTGCTGAAGCCTTTTACCGACTGCACATGCTCCCCATGCTCCCCAAATGCTCCCCATTTGCCCTCTTTTGGGGTGGGTAGGTGGGGGGCTATCTGAGTCGTAGGTCCAGATCTCCCACTGCCACAACTACTTTTGTCCTACTTTCAACTGACTTTCTGTTGGTGTGTGTGTATTGAAACACTTTATCAGTTTGTCTCTTCTTAGGGCCAGAGCTTTCTCACTTGAAGGTATCTTTTGCACAGCATAGATGGCAGTGTTCTTTTCGCTTTCTGTCTTTGTTTCCCGACCTTGTGACATCAGCAAAAGAAGGGGGGCTGTGCAGGAGCGGGCTGGAAACTAGGGCCATGCATGGCAATCAGTTAGCTGACAATTAGTGGGGGACGGGTGGCTCCAAGGATGGCGCCAAGGAAAGATAACACCTTGCTGTTGATTGATGGTAGTTAACCACCAATCAGGGATTGCCTACTATGCAATGCTTAGCTTCAAGAACCAATCTGTTTAAAACGCGTGATTTCTGAAAGAATATACACCCGTGTTTCTATACGATAAATCGACATTTGCTTGCATCAAGCTGCGTCCTGTCCATCGCAGCAAATTGGTGACCCCGATGTGATCCGGTTAAGGATCCGACGTGAAGGGCTCTCGAATCGCCTGAGCGACTTGCAGCGAATCCCACAGAACTTTGAATGGAGCGCTGAAAGGGAGCGGGAGCCGGCCGGCCTGAAATCCCTCCGGAGCTGAGGTGAGCTGTGGGAAATCCGTCATGGGGAATCGGGCTTCGTCCCCAGAAAGAGATGTGTATGGACTCATGAAGGGTCTTCTAGTCAGATTCAGGAGTCCGTGCCTCAGTCTCCTCAAATGATGACCCCTATGGTGGTGTCCCGAAGCCTTGGCAGAATAAGGATGGAACTGGTCGATAAAAAAGAGCTCGTGGAAGAGGGCTGCGTTCCGGAGGAGACGTCTTGGCTGAACGATCGTCTTGCTGGCTGGACCAGGCGGACAACCTGCATCGAGACAGGTGAGCAGCCAAGAAACTTGAGACTTTGAAAGACAGCGGAGGGGAACTCTGTGTCGGGAATGCATTTAGCACCTTGGTGGCAAATTCTGACTACTCTTTGCCGAGTGTGGACTAATTCTACTGATGGTGCTAAACCAGAGGAGGCTGTAAATTCCACCGACAGAGCGACTTTTCTCAGAGACACACTGTCAGCGATGTCCACACCTCCCCTGCCCCCAAAGCTGTCACTGATTGCAGCGACCCTCACAACACAGGACCAAGCACGGGAACAGGACAACTCGGACAATGATTCCATTGACAATGATAAACCTTTTGATCCAGGTCCTATAGATCTGGAAAAGGGCTAGACCTTTCCTCTACCCCCTCATCTCTCCCGATGCATTGATTGTATTTTTGGGGAGGGTGAGGGGGGGTCTGGGGGATTGGTGGCTGGAATGCAAGTGGGAAACGCTTAAGTGAGGGGTTTTGGGAGTCGATATGGCATAACAGGTGTCTGCATGCTTGTGGAGATGTATAGCTGCGTAACTGCATGAGTGATTTTTGCCCTGGGCCTGGTGGTGCATACAACTGCGGTTTGTGTCCAGGCTCAGAGATGTAAATATGGGCTTCTCTGTTATGGTAAAGTGTCTCTGGTTGCATAAAAAAAGAGGGAATGAAGGGAATGACCCCAGAGGTATGTTCAGGGAAAGCATTAAAGAGTTAAATCACCTTGTTTGGTAGGCAGTTAAGAATGTGGGTCAAAATTGCCACTGTTTTTTGTTGTTGGCTCAAGGACATGGCTGTGAGGATTTTGATGGTATGTGCTGCGTGGATTTTAGGCGCCCCATTGCAGCAACATGTTATCAAAATCTGAGAAAATGTCAGCCTTTTTGGCATCCATTCACTCAGCTGGCAGTATAGTTTGTTTGCTATTACCTTGGTTGCTGTCATGTTTGCAAGGGCCCTGCAGAACATGGCAAACCTGGTACTAGCTGTTCAAAAAGCAAAAAGGGGAAATTGTAAAATTGTACGGAACAGAGACAGTGGGTTATTTTGACATTGATAATATGTCTTAGTTGCTTTTTTATTTGTTCTATTACTTATACCTTGGTTTTACTCATTCGGTTTCAAAGGTTCTTTTTGTGCAACAGGAAGGGGGAGATGCAGGAGCGGGCTGGAAACTAGGACCATGCATGGCAATCAGCTGAGAGGAATGTGCTCGGGCTTGTCTAGACAACAATTAACAGAGCGTGGGGGATGGATGGCACCAAGGAAAGATAACACCTTGCTGTTGATTGATGGTAGTTAACCACCAATCGGGGATTGCCTAGTATGCAATGCTTAGCTCAAAAGAACCAATCTGTTTAAAACGCGCGATTTCTGAAAGACTATATACCCGTGTTTCTATGGAATAAATCGACATTTGCTTGCATCAAGCTGCGTCCCGTCTCTTCATTCGCTGCAGGGCTGGTTCTTTGTTCTTTTAGACTAAATTGTGTAAGTCTTTAGTATCAGTGTCAGGGTGAGCCAGGGAGAGGGCTCAGGCAGTTCCCCCCACAGGGACTGCAGGTCCTACTGGCAGCAGCTCAGGCACTGCAGTGCTGTGGCTGCTGCTCAGGAGGGCACAAGAACAAAGCCCTTATGGTGCAATCCATGCAGAAAGCTACAGGTGGACAAAAGTTCTTTTGACTCAGAAATTCCAAAGGATGTGATGGCTCAGGGGGAGCCAAGAGCCAAGCCTCTGCAGAGGAAGGCTTTTCCTCAGCTCTAAGAGGTCTGTGGGTGGGATGAGGTGGAGCATGTCTGTGCAGGTTGTGTGAGAGGAGCCATAAGGCTTCTGCTCTTCCCAGCGATGTGGAAATGCAGCTCCCAGAAAGATCCCTTTAACTTCCAGGCTTGCTTCTTTTCAGCTCAGAAATGGAAGTCCCCCTGTGGAGGAGCTTTGTAGGGTCTTCTTGCTGGCCCAGGTCACTCTTGATGAGCATTGGTGA
Source organism: Falco peregrinus (assembly GCF_023634155.1). NCBI lineage: Eukaryota > Metazoa > Chordata > Aves > Falconiformes > Falconidae > Falco > Falco peregrinus. The sequence goes on from NC_073739.1 coordinate 22,276,062, forward strand.
GTGTTCACCATGGCACAAGTTCAGGTGATTTGTATCGGATGAGTTATCCCCCAGGGTAGGATCAGCAAAAAGATATCACAGATCCATGCCTGTACTGGCAGAAGCTGCTGAAAACCGCAGGCTCCACTCTGCTGGCCCTGTAGGACTGACTCCTGCCTCAGGGTTTATTACGTGCCTAGTAAAATACTGCAGCAAACTGAGGATTTTCTTCAGCACTGATGTCTACTTGTAAGAGTACATGCATAGATGATTAGCTGGATGGGAAGAGCTCTTTGCACAGCATCCCAGCACTGGGACACAGTGAAGCACACTGTGGGGATCAGGCTCAAGGTGGCCTGGGTGGGAGCCAGCCAGTTTGCTCTTCCCTCCTCTGCAGACCTTGGCAGTGTATGAGCCTCCTCCTGGTGCTGGGGTGTCTGTGCTGTCCCCCTGAATCACAAAAAAACTCAAATATGAGTGATATGAGCCCCAAACCAGTGAAGCACTAGTAAGCACCCTATTACAACTGACAGCAAATTAACGTGCAAACCCATCCCCAGGTAAAGCAGAGGGAAGTGCTGTGAAGGGTCACACCTGTGCAGCTGAAAGCAGGCACAAGAAAAGGCAGTGCTACACCCTCCTACATATTTCTAGGGAGAAGGATTAGTTTTGGTTCTCTGATCAAAGCTGTCCCAATTACAAGGAGGGGAAAGAAGAGAAACCTTCTAAAGGCAGAAAATTACACATTTCCTTGGATTTTATTCTTACTTCTATGTTAAACAGAACTTTTCAATATTTTGTGGATATAACTGCAGCTTTCAACCATTCTTTTGAGAAACCTTAGAAGTTATACACTATTAATACTCTGTCTTTTTCACTTTTCAGAAGTGTTCAGTGTAAAACATACTACATATTTTTTTTCCTGGGAAATCAAACCAACAGGATCTGTTGACAAGGCTCTTTGGCAGTGTTATTGTCAATGGTGGTCTCTTTGGATGCTCTAGACAGGACGTCCTGGGGGAAGGCAGCTGACTGGAGAATGCTCCTTGTGCTACTTGGCTGAGGATAGTGTGTCAACATATTTGTGTAGACAGGTAGTAGGACTTTTGGAAGAGGTTCTTAAGGTTGAAAACTACTATCCAGTAAGATGATGAGGAATGGTTCCTCCATTACCTTGAAATGTAATTTGTGTGTTCTTATGCATAGGTGAGATCTTGAACAAGACACTGAAGGTTTGCATGTGATAAAGCATTCCATTCCTCGCTGAGTAATCAGATGGCTCTTTGTTTGCAGCATTCTGGAGTATGAATGCCTTGTGTGCACAGCCTGTGAATGCACGGGCTGACAGCAAGCTATGCAAGCATACACAGAGTCGATATTAAGCTGCTATGTGGGATGCATTTCTTTATCTGCGAACAGTATCCAGAAAGACAAGGGCCCCCCTTCTTGGAGTTAAAGCTGAAAGGAGACTTGTCCTGAAGAGCAGAGCTCATATTTGCCACAACGGATTATTATTATCCACAGGATCTGCTTCTCTTTCAGCCTTTCTGACACTGATAAAAGATACATACATGTATACTACGGATGGAAATCTTTATAGAAGGCAATTGAAGCAATGCCTTGGAAGTCTGCTCAAATTTTCTTCTATGAACTGAAAAGCAAAAATCCCTCTGTGTTAGAAAATTGCTTTTGAGGGGCAGGAAGGGCATGGTAGTTGGTAGGTTGTAAAATAATGTATTGAAAAGATGATGGTTGTCTGTGACAGTCTCATCACCCAAATCAGTTCTCCCTTTCACATGCACACCTAGTCAATGAACCTTGTCTTAAAGAAAACAGGAGATCTAACTTCTTACGAGGAATTTATCAGTTTTCCAGTGTGGAAAAGAATGCAAAATATTGCAGTTTTCTTTGGTACAAGATTCTTCCATCTTCTCATCACACACAGAGTGTGATTTGATGTTTTTCTTGAAAGCTTTCGTTTTGTTTTCTCTCCTGGAGGTTGGCGATGCTGCCAAAAGAGGGCAGCAACCAAGCAGAAAAACTGCATGCCTGGCCCTGCATTAGGTCACGTGGGAATTTAAGGGATCATTAGCACAGAAGCTCCGCGTCTTACTGTAATTACTGCTCAATGCGCTTAGCCTGCTGCCAATTTGTTCTTACGGCAAAAGCAAACCTCTGAATTGTTCTCTTTTCTTTGTGTTTTCTTTCAAACTGAAAAAACAAGCCCAAACTACTGCTGAACCATTTGAAAAGAAATGCTGTACCATGGGAGCATGAACAAACCCCAGGCACTGCTCTGTGAGTGCTGTGTAGAAGGCATAGATCCCACAACTGTGTTTCTGCAGCTTTACGGGGGACTAAATGCATGTAACACAGTGTACAGCTTATACTGTACCTTTATTTCCATGTATAAGAGATTTTCATTGTTCATGCTGTCAGCTCCCTCCTGCAGGCTGCATTACCAATAATAAGTTGTTATTACTGCTCTGTTCCCTAATGGGCAGCGTTTTCTCTCAAATCCACCATTCCCCTAAGACCCAGAACCACCTCCTTCATGTGTGAGGCTGCATAATCAGATCACTACGTATCTTTAAAGACATGCTTATTCCAATATTTATTGACTTGATCCAGGCTGAATCTGTTTTAGAAAAAAATAATTGCCATCTGCTGGTTTTAATACAGTTAATTATTTTTACCCCAAAAGGGATCTGCAGTGTTTTGGCCCCTGCCTCTGGAGGCAGTTGGTTTTCCTGCCTGTATTTTTGAGATTACAGCATTAAGACACAACATCCACAGTGGAATTTCACTTAATGTGGAAAATTTCATGGCCTGATGGGAAATGAAGGTAGAAAGAGTGAGGATTTTGTGTTGCTGCAGGACAAAAGTGCTGTTGCTCTCTGGGGCTCTGCTCTTCCCATGTCGAACATGGGTGCTGGCTCTTTGCCCAGTCATTGGGAAACACCTGAAGCTCTACTGATATAATGAAACTAATATTTAAGGACAGAAGCACACTGTGCGAGGCTGGAAGGGGCTGCAATGACGGGAAAGCACGAAGCAGTGGCAGACTCCTGCCGCATGTGCGATATGAGCCCAGAACGGGCTGACGCTGGCTTAACTTTGTGTACAAAAGAGGGAAAGGCCGTGCGTCAGGCCAAGACCTGGTTGTGGGAGGCCTTGGTGGGCTTCTCAGGGCGGGAGGAGCTCAGAGAGCACCAGGCCCGTGGGGAAGGTGTTCAGCCGGTGTCAGGCACGGATTGCCTCGCTCGGCACCGCTCTGGTGGGCTGAGGGTGCCGCTGGCGATCGTGCCTGTTCCTCCTCAGCCGGGACTTCAGGGGAGGGAGACCCATGGGGAGAAGGGGAGGCACATGCAGCAGGAGCGGAGGGGTTATGCCAGGCAGACCCCGCTCCCTGTGCAGGCAGCACTGCCCTTACTGCCCAGGGCCTGATTCTGCCCTGGATGTCCTCTGTAACCTGGGTGAGGGCACTGGAGCCCAGATCGGCTTCAAGGCCAGTTCAGCTGCCTAAAATCTCTGGAGGGTGTGAGCCTGGGCTGCACTTTTCCTGTAATAGCTAGATTGGTTTGGCAATTGCAGAGAAAGTGGCAGGATCGCTCCTGCCCCACTCTCCCCTGGGGGGTTTGCTCAGGTCTGCAAGCTGCAGCATTAGCAGAATGAAAAAAAGCAGGTCCTCCAACTTCCTTGCATAAAGGAAGGATGCTCCTGTAAGTTCGGCTAAAGCTGTGCAAATTACAATTAAAGAAATAAACAGGAATGAGACAGCAAAAGGCTGGCTGTTCTGTTTTCTACAGGTGCTGGACCTTGTATCCCCTCCCCAGAGCAGACACATTGGCTTTGCAGTGCCACTGGCAGCTGGGCAGCCCCTGTGTCTGACAGGTGCTGATTTTGGCTGGGGTGAGAGCACAGATCACACAGGGGATGGATGAGCTCCCACCCTGCCATCCTTATGCCAACATTTTCTGCAGAGCACCTCCCTTTGTGGCATAGGAACCACTGGAGCAGGATCTCCCTGGGTGGACTTTCCTACTGGTGGCAGCTGGCAGGTCTTCATGGGAAGTGCCTGGCCTGCTTGCAGTCTGGAGAGTACTCAGCATTGAGTTCATCAGAAAAAAGGTCTGGGAGCTATTGAACTGGACTATCAGCTTTTCTCTCAGCATTTCTGCCTTCTTTCAAAAGCATGAGTAATAGCTTCCTCTAGTCAAATAAATTTGTTGTTTAGTAAAGGCAAGGAATTATTTTCTGTGTTGTTCTAACACTCAGTAGTTCTGCTTTTTTCTTTCTCTGACTTTTTTTTTATAAGAATGGAGAAATCAGACATTAGTCACACCAACAAATAATTTTTGGATGTGTATGCTTTTCATAATGGGCAGGACTAACTCCAGACAAACCAATCTAGCAGAAAGCAGCAAAAGGCTAACAGCTTAAGTATAGGTCTAGGAGACTCCAAGCCAGTTAATGAACTGTGCAGCTTCTGCTGAAGTCAGAGAGCCCACAAGCAGGGCTTCAGGAGTTTGCAGCACTAATGAGATTTCTGCACTGTGTTCTATAGGTCTGTGGTTCTGCGTGCTTACAATGATGCAGATGAAGCCATCCAGATCCAGAACCTGCTGCAGAATAGATTTTATCTTAAATCTGGAATAATCTTTACAGCAATGCCTTGAACTGAACATGTATTGGAAAACTTAAGTGACGCTGTGAATGGTTCAGCATAGACTATAATGCTGTTGACAGAATTTTTGGAATGTATCTTGGTATGCGTTTCAGTCTTTCACCTCCCTTGTCAGTGCTCTTAACAGCACAAATTACAACTCTGTGTTACCTGTGAGGGCACTGAATAACCCACTTTCCCAGGATAAAACTTTTTGGTTTTGTTTTGAAGGCTGCTAATGCCCTGTAAGAAGATAGTCCTGGCTTTGAAAAACAAGTGGTGGAAATTTTCCACCAGTCTACATACAGGCAACAGTGAGAGATATGGAGGGAGGAAAGGATGAAACAGAAACTAGAGCACTTGTCATGGTGAAAAACTATGAAGGCAGACCATATTTAGAATAAAGCAGAAGTGATATTCCTTGCTTTTGTTTTATAAAGGAAGGGAAACTCTTCTTTTGACAAAACTAAGGGTAAAGTTCTCTGCCAAGGCATGTTAATTAAGTACTGCTGAATGCATGCCATATAGGAAGGCATGCCTATCACTGCGTCTACTTAGAGGTACAAGATGCTGCCAACCCAAAACCCTAGTTATGTTCAGCTTTATATTGTGAGCTCTGCCAGACATGTATTGTTTTCTATTAACGATGTACAGCTTTTCATACCTTGTAGCTGATACTGAAAAATATTAACAGAAGAGGCTTGACATCACAATTAAATCAATATATTGTGAAAGGCACTCTGAAATATGCTACCATTTTGAGAAATGGCCATTTCAAAGACATTTTATGTTTGTTACATTTGGGATTTTTTTCTATAAAGAAAACACATGCTGATATGTTTTGTTATTTCAAGAAATATTTTCTTGGGTTATTCTGACTAAATTTAGTTTGGCCCATTCTTTAAGGGAAAACATTAGACGATTACATTGGAGGGAATATGTGGGGGTGTCTTCAAAGCAAGTGTTCTGAGCTGAGGCTGGAAAAGGGGAGCCACAGAAATTACATTGGTTTGAATTACTTGTATTTTGTACACTTCACATATCCCAGTTCTTAAGCATATCTGAACAGATTTAAGATGGTTCTCCAGTGTTCTTTTTTCCTCCTGTTCTTGATAGGACTGTTAGTTGTGATTCCGTAAGCCAGCTTGCATTAGGTTTCACTATAGTTTTGTATTGATGTGGCATGTAATTACTAAAATAGCATTGGAAATCTTTGCTTTTTCTGGTAGAAATTAAATTAAACCAAGATAATTTATTATTTTGTGAATGACTGAAATCTGGCTGTTCCAAATGTAAGGACAGTCAGCTCTAAGCAAAACAGTTTGCTCCTTGCTGAAAATAAGAGGTAGTGAGGGTCGCCTTGGTGTCTGGATTAGCATTGATACCATGCCTGCGGGAGTAGCTGAGATCATAACTGTGCTATTGCTTGCATGCGGCATGGTTTTGGACACAATGTTTTGTGTTCTGCTTCTGTTCCCTCTTTTGCGAGAGAGAATAGCAGCTATGTAGCTTTGTCTCAAAAATCTAGGGTGAGAGTCAGTTATGGAACACCTTGTGCATCATCCATGTGTGGGCTGTATCCTTGTGCTGCAGGAGAGCAAATTTGTGGAGCCAGGGGCCTGCTGGGTGTCTGCAGCCCCTGCAAAGCACCCTCCATGCAGCTGGTCATGGTTCCTTGGGTGGCAGAATAGTCCTGAGCAGGGTAGGGGGTTTCTCAGTTAATCTCCTCAGGTGTCCCCAATGCCTATCAACAAACAGGCAGCTGTGTGCAGGCAGAGGGCCTCTTCTGACCCTAGTGCTGGGGGCCAGGTGACCATAAACAGGGCGGGGGAGCCTTCTGTTCCCTTCTGCCCCCTTGTCATGGTGGGGTGGCTGGAGCCACCCAAGCTCCTCAAGGAGAGCCACAAACACAGTGAGCATGCTCCCTCAGCTGTGGGAGGCTTTCAAGAGTTTCTGCCAGTGCCGGTTGATTGAAGTGTTGTCTACAGTATTTGTTACCTTTTTTATTTTCCCCTCAGTGTAAATGTACTTTTCCCTGTAATGTTTAAAAGGGTAAACATAAGACAACCTGTCTATAGCATACAGTCTACAAACCATTCCAATGGGAGAGTTATGCAAAGAAGGCAGAAGGAAAAGAGAATGGAAAAAAGCCCAAGAGAAACAGGAGGTAATGTGGTCTGTCCTGGGCTGTTAGGCAGCTAAATGTTTCTAAAAGGGGAAACCAGTTCTCAGGCTTGGCCCAAACCTCAGCAACACAGAGACTCCTGTTCTTGAGCTACCGACCTGCTGCATTGTTGTTGCTAGTTATTGCTTCCACCTCTATAAAACTGTTCCTTCTGGCTGATCCCAGGAGATACCAGCTGTTTGGCTGGTGAGAAGCTCATACTTGCAGGTAATATCCTACTGTGCAGCTCTCAGCAATGTTTGAGGGTCGAATTCCTCCGGTCATTTATGTTTTAATGTTGTTCTCTTTCAGTTAGTTCAGAAAATAGGTGTTCCCACTAGTCTTACTGTCTGCTCATACTGCTTCATACTGCCTGCAAGAACCACACAGCCAGCCATCTTGCATGCACATAAAAATTGCTGTCTCATTTTCATGCAGAAATGTGTGCCTTGTCACTAATGACCACCACCCATCCTCCTGCTGGTATCACTGGGATGCTTAGTGTGCTGCCCTGCCGGCTGACAGCTGGTAAGCTGAGGTCTGCCTGGAAGTTGCAGACTCCAGCCAAATGAGACTCCTGTTACTTGTCTTAGACTGCGTTTGCTGCCTGCTGCAGCTCTGCTGTACCTCTCCCGGGCAGCTGCCTCCACACTACATGAGGAGTTCCCCAAGCACTGCAGCAGAATGCAGTACTTAAAAGGATATGTGGGGATACTCAGGCAAAGGGAGGAAATTTGTATCCTGCAATAAAAAAAGCTGAAGAAATGCATGTGTGATCCAGCTGTGACCTGCCCCTGCTCTCACATTTGTGCATGTGAGTGCTGGAACAGCAAGCTGGGTGACCACCGCTGTCTTTGGTATGGTAAGAGAAAAACAGTTCAGGAGTTTTGAGCATACTGCTGGGTGAGCTATATGGCAACACAAATCAAATATATGGAATTACATCTGAAGCTGAATTACTGCTCCTTGGGAGAAGCTGAAGCACTGTTGCCATGACTATTGTTCTTGCAAGGGAGGCTCTTGCCTGCATCCCAGAGCACTCTGCAGCCAGAAGCCTCTGTGCTGTCTCCTCTCTCTGGAGGTCCCAGATGGCACCTTGACACCACCTGTCCCCTCCTGGCAGAAGTGAGCAAAGGGTCAGAGGCAGGGAGAGATCTCCTCATCGATGCTGAGCATCGCACTGGACTTGAGTGAAAGGCTCCTGGCCCAGGGGGCCAGCTGCGGTGGTCCCCTGGTTCAATAACAGTATTGGAAGCATGTGCCTAATTAATGGTTGAAAATCAGATGTGCTCAAACAGATGGGGGAGGCGAGTGGTGAGGCTGAGGGCTGGGACAGCAAGGCAGCACACTAGAAAAACACTCCATGGCATCAGCCTCAGCCCCCTCTCCCCACAGCAGGTTAGGTGCTCAAAGAGGTCTCTGTGCTTTGCTATGTTCAGCTGTTAAACAAGGTCAGTGACCCAGAGGCTACACGTGTTTTATTTACAAAGTCTTGTGAAAGAAGGCATTGCATAATGGGAAGCAGAGCTGGCGCACTACATATGCCTAATGGAGTATTTGGCTTTCTCTGCTCTAGCTTAATTGTGATTTTAAGTTTTGCTTTGCTCTGCCTAAAGGCCTATAAAGACTTCTGCAAAAAAATGCCAAAACATAGTAACTGGAATAAGCCATTTTCTGGGTTTTTTTCTCTTAAGAGTACAATCCTATTGCAAAATTTCTGGCATTTGTCTCAGACGTTTCCCAACCAACTTGGCCTGTGGAAAATGTGAAGTCTTGCAGCTCCCACCTCACCCAGCACGGTGAAAAGGCAGGGTAAAAGCAGCAGCTCTTCCTTCTCAGAAAATCATCAATCTCATTTGGCCTAACCACTAAAAGGGAGGAAAAAAGCAAAAAAACCTCAACTCAAAACTGAGATAAGGCAGCTTCTCCTCAGATTTCGGTGCTGGGGATGGTTCACCTGCACCCCCTGGCTGGCAGCAGAGTTGGGGGATACCCAAGGAAAGGACAGTGCCTGTGTACCAGCGGTACTAGCGAGGTACTAGTGTCATAAATCCAAGAGGTTTATAAATCTTAAATAAGATAAGACAATCTGTGGAGAACAGTTTTAATAAGCTCAGTGCAGTTAGCATTAAAAGCCAAGCAAACGGCTCCAATCTGCTCTGACTGAATCTTCTGAGGCATGCTTTCGAGAAGCCCCAATAAAACATATTTTAGTAATCCAGCCTGCAGAAGAAAATGGAGTAGATGTTCATAGGTTGCATCAGTGGAACAGACAGCCTACATAAGGAGGGAATTGGTTACATGGGTGTCTGTTGCAGACTTACTCAGAAATGCGAAACCTGGCTGTTAAAGGCAAGTGCTGAAGAGCTTGTGGAGTTTGGTGCCTGGAGGGGACGATGCAGGGCAATGACCGGTGGATGGCTGCGGCCAACGCAGCTCCACAAGAAGGAAAGCCTGTACCAAAATGACACCAGTCTTTCTTATCAGAAAGCCACCAGACAGACAGGCAGAGACACCCCTGCATAAGGGAACTGAGAAACCAAGTAGCTGAGCCTTATGTCATTTAAAAGAAAAACCCAAACCTCTGCCTCCTAACACAGAACTAAGCCAGGCTTGGAAATAGTTTTCCTATTAGTCCGTGCCCTCTGTTTCTTCAGAGCCAAGCTAGAGTCAGCAGAGGTGGATTAACGGAAGAGTCCCGAGACACAATTTAATAGGAAGCTAATCCCAGAGATCTTTTTGCTAAGGCCACGTGCTTGCCTCCAACCAGCTGCTTATGGAAATGGTTATAAGGCAGAAAATGAGAGCAGAACTCTCCAAAGCACGCATGCATGTGACTGCCTGCATGCATATGTGCACACCCACCCACGTGGCCAAAAACCTTTGACAAATGGAATTCTTTGCAACAGACAGAATGGTTTCTGGATATATATGGCAATGTAAAAGGTCATGGCTAGTCTGAACTGCTCGGTGCCTCTGCAGACTTCCAGTGACAGTTACAGCTGCAGATGACTAAGATGTAGGGACGCTTATGGCACTTGCATCGGAAGCCAAGGACTGAAATACTACCAGCATGCTCCCTGACGCTCAGCAGCTTCTGCAGGGGCTGCAGTGCGTGGCATGTTTCAATCCAGGCTGTTGCCTAGCACTTGTACTCTGTTTTGTTTGCTCTCTGTGCTTGTGCTGGCTGGCGCTTACAGTAAAAGGAGTATTTCTCTGATTACCTCTGGGCCACCTCCCCGCTCTAGCTTCTACTGCCATCTATTTGAGGAAAAGTAGCTTTACCATATAGATGTTTGCTTCCAACCATTTTGGACCCCCTGGAGCCTTTTGAGCTTTCCATCAGCCCAGAGTGCTCCCTGGCCAATCAGCTCTGTAATTTTTCTCTGCAGTGAATTAACGGAGGGATCTGTACAAATGCCTGGGAGTTGGACATGCAATATTCCCAAGTATCATGACTAGCCTCGTAGGTTTCATAGTAGGTGAAACATCTGTTCCATACTTGGAAAGCAGAGGATGTTATGTATTTTTTATTCCACCTACTGTGGAAATTTGTGAATTCAATATTTAAAAGTCTGTGTATCTTTATCAACACTGTTGGGCCCATCTTTTCCCTGGCCTAGGAGCAAAGAAAGGAAATTAACAGGGAGATAATATGTATGGGGTAAAAAAAAAGGCAGCAAAGAGACTGTGAGCAGCTTATTCTGGAAGTTTTATGTCTATAATACACCAGAATGGGTATAGTCTGCAGGACAGGAGAGGATTCTGGTGTCACAAGGGTGCAACCTAAAGTTTACCAGAGCAAAGGATTAGTCAAACTAATGGCTTGAAAGCAAAGTCACCGTGTAGGCCCAACGTATCCGTGGTAGAGGATCACACCATGGCAGAGCACAGTTTAACCCCAGCATGACTAGCAACATGAACATGACTGGCTCTACCTAATAACAGCACAGGTCAAGTATAATGAGCCACTTTTAAAAAGTAAGCTCATTTTTGACGCATTTTTTACCTACACCTTAGCCGATTGTTGACTGTACTGATGAATCAGATTATTTTGCAAACGTTGTTTTGGCAAAGAATTATACTCTGGTAGCTGCTTTTGTTACGTTTAATTTCTACGATGTTAAATTGACAAGTTTTACTGCTCAAGATCTGTTATGCAGCCTAGGGCAGCCTCTCCCAAAATGCCAGGCTATTGTTACTGAAGAGGCAATGTATGGTTGTGCACTGGCTAACAGGAATGTCTTTGGATGTATGAATTCAGATGTGCAGGTCTTTTACTGACTTTTACTGACTTTGCTGGAAAAAAAATGTCATCCTTACACTCCAGGGTGAATAGGCAGACACGCTTACTTCCTCTTGAGAAATGAGGTACTTCCCAGGACCAGACTTCTCTTTCTTGATCTGTGTCCACACGTGGGCTGCAGACAGTTTCAGCAGTTGCTGTGAGTTAAGTGCTGAAGGACAAGGAAAGCTCACAGGTTGCAGGCGTTTAACAACCCTGCCAAAACTTCTCAGTTCCTGCAGCCTCACATCCCCAGCCAGCTCATAACCTCTCACAGTTTTAACACCAATTTGCACTAAGTTCATTCATTTGCAAAAGTAATGAATTCAGCTCCCAGAGTTTTGTCAACAGGACAATACAAGCAAGAGTTAGCAGTTAAAGAAGAAACTTCATCATCTGGCTTGTCCCCTGGTGGACTTGCATGCAAAGGGCTGGGGTTTTAGACCAAAGGGTGAACATCTGGATCAGTAATGTCACCTGAAGTAAGCAATCACATTTTAGGAGACTTAGCCTAAATATGCAAATACCTCATGCATGCTATCTCCCCAACTGTAGTGTGTGTCAAAGCCCTGTGGTGCTTGCTGTCCTGAGGGAGAGAGGGATGTTTTGTGATGCAGCATATGCTGGGGCTCAGGTTCATATCACCTGTCCTGTTTACATGGTTCAGGGTCTCCTGCTGCCTCAGAGGGTGTCACAGCCCCTGGGTGCAGATATTTCCAGAGTCTCTGTCAGTCCTCATGAAACTCTTCTGCTTTGTATGAAAATGCATAAATATTCATGGGTAAAAGCAAATGACAATAACTGCATGTAGCATCACTGCCGGCATCTGTGCCACCACCTGGGCTGCCAGAGCTGTGGGCAAGCACCGGCAGCCAGGAAGGGGCTTTACTAAAGCAAGTTTGGCAGCAGACAACCAGAGTTTGTGGTCACCACCTCCTCACTCAGTGATCAAGTCACCTCAAGGAATACTTAGGATTCAGGTTGTGCTTCACAGGTTATTTCAGTTTATTGATTAACTTGGACTCAGCTCACATGCTGGCATTTACTCACAGATGCCTTAGGAACCTCTCTGCTCAGCTTACCGTCTGCTCTGCCTCCCCTTCCTGGGAATCTTCCTGATATTATGCCCTGTACCCCCTTCCTGGCCTATATTCCCTACATGTACACCTATATTTCCCACCTCTGTATAGGGAACTGGTGCCAGTTTAGGTAAGACATGCACTACACGCTACAGAGAGCAGCTGGAGTACATGTCCACCTTGCAAAATGCAACACTTTTTTTGAGTTAGTTCAGGGCCTAACAGAAGTATAGTCATGCTGTGAATACTGGCTGGTGCGTGAAGAAAAGTGGGATAAAAAATTTGAGGAAATTACCATATTAATGTAGATGTATTGCTCCTAGTGCCAAAGATAACAGTGCAGATGTGGTTGAGGTTTCTCTGCTCTATTGCTGTGCATAGCCTGCCTCAACGAGGAAGAAAGCTCTGCATCATCCTCCTTTGTCCTTTGGGACACAGGGATAAAGAACTTGTCCTGGTTTCAGCTGGGATAGAGTTAATTTTCTTCTTACTAGCTGGTGCAGTGCGTGTTTTAGATTTGATGTGAGAACAGTGCTCATGGTGCACTGATGGGTTTGGCTGTGCCCGGGTGGTGTCTATCCTCAGTCAGGGACTTCTCAGTGTCTCAGGCCTGGCCAGCGAGAGGGCTGGGGGGGCGCGGGGAGCTGGGAGGGGACACAGCCGGGACAGCTGGCCCGGGCTGCCCAAAGGGATATTTCACACCATGGGGCATCACGCTGAGTATATAAACTGGGGGAAGAAGAAGGAAGGGGGGGACATGTTTGTCTTCCCGAGTAACCATTACACAGGATGGAACCCGGCTTTCCTGGGAATGGCTGAGCACCTGCCTGCCCATGGGAAGTGGTGAATGAATTCCCTGTTTTGCTTTGCTTGCGTGCACAGCTTTTGCTTTACCTATTAAATTGTCTTTATCTCAACCCTTAAGTTTTACATTCCTTTCTGATTCTCCTCCCCATCCCTCCGGGTGGGGGGAGTGAGCGAGCTGCTGCATGGGACTTGGTTGCCAGCCAGGTTTAAATCATGAAGGGCTGAAACTAAATAATACAGCACTTTACAACCGGATCTTTTGCTGAAAACAGAATTTGCCTCCTAAAATATTATCAATGGTAGTCCTGAAAACCTTCCCACTGTTTCAGACATAGCACTCTATCAAGCATGGTTGGGTGACCTGCGTGTTTTTCCTTATGGTATCACCATTTATACACAAAATTAACATTTCTTCAATCTGGAACTAGGGCTGTGGATGCAGCAGTAAACCACTGCTCTGTGAGATGCAGTGCCACAGAGGCATGACCCAGACACTGAGGGGAGGACTGCTGCGCACCAGACCACAGGTGTCTGCAAGGTAGGTAGCACTTCAGTCCTTCATGTATGTGACAAGTACCTTCTGCTGAATAGCTGTGAGGACAAGAATGCACTGAGGTGAGAACTAAATCATGGCAACAAATGTTATTATTCCACTTAATACTGTTCTCTATTCACAGCTTTCAAAAACAGAGTTTATTTGGGGAACAAAACAGCAAAACCAATCAAGCATCAAGGCTAACTGGTCTTTTCAATAGCATGGGCTGCAACCGGGGCACCACAAAAAATCCCAGTCTGACAACACCACCCTTGTTCCCCACAGGCATGGGGAAGAAAGGGGGAGGGAAGTCAGATGAAATTGCCCCTGGCACTGTATCCCGTGCCAGACTGACTGGCTACAAATGGTTGAAGTTGAAACCTTAAAGTAATGAGTTATCTCTTCTTTTTCACAGTGGTTTAGGTACACTGGGTCAAAATATTTGCTGCTTACTGCTGGGAAGCAGGGCTTAGGTCCATTGTGGAAGTCAGAAAATAACTGCAGTGGGGAAGTGCTGGCTGGGGCTGTGCCTGGACCCACGGCTCTTCATGCCCCTATGAAGCCAGGTACTGCTGAGCAAGTGCTGCCTCCTTGGGCCAGCATGGAAGTGAGACATGTCCAACAGCAGGCAGGATGCAGCCACATTGCCAGACCTCCTTAAGTCCACTTGTGTACTGAAAGTGACCTTTATAAAGTATAAATACAATTAAATAACTGTTGAAGGCATATCTGTATTGAGGTATGAAAGAGAAGGATGGCACTTACAGAAGTCTAACTCCCGTATAATTTTCTGTAAGCTTATTTCTCTGCTTAATTCATTTATGCCTACACCTAGTGACTCTTAAGATAGATTTCTGAAATGTCAAAGCATATCTGCCACAGGGGACAAAGGTTTTTGTTTAAAGAAGAACCCCAGCGGTCTGGCAGGCTGTCCCCAAACTCCCCATCAGTGCAGCTCACAGCTCCGTGCCAGGGCTCATTGTCTGCCATGGCCCAGGCAGGAGGTCTCTGCAGAAGCCATTCCCATTCCCCGCTGGCCTGCCTGCCCACCTTTCCTCCCGTGGGCCCTGCCCCAGGACCTTGGCCTGATTCAGAGCCAGGAGGGTGTGGGGACATGCAGATTTGACATCTGTAGAAGCACTGCTCCATCCACCACTTTACAAGCGACCATGAAGCCCTGCAGTTTGCACATCCACCAGTGCTGCTTGCACTGTGTACCGCCCGCCCGGAAGACTCCAGGGACTGAAGGGGAAAGGTCTGTCAGGTCACCACCTCCGTGTTCCCTCCAGCACAGAACTGTTCCCTACAGTACCTTATTTATATGTGATATGACCTGCACAGCCCAGACACAAATGATTCTATCAACAAGGCCCCGCAACTTCAGAATGATTTTTCTGGCTTGACAACAGCCTCCCTACCAGGATATTATTTTTGATGCTAAGCATGGGCTTTCCTCCATTTTCTTCCCAATTGCTGTTGACTAAAGCTTGTAAAACTCTTCACATAATTCTCCACTTCACTCACGTATCTTGAAAAACTACTCTTCTTAACCCAACTTACTTCTAATTTAGCATTTACACACAGTTACATCTTTTAATCTCTCTCCATAAATTAACCACCAGATCCTAAATAATTTTGATTGCTCTTCTCTGTATCCCTGTCATTTTCATCTTTCTGGCTCTGAGGTCTGCAGACAAACCAGTCAGCAGCCTTTGTACTGCCTTGCTGGCACAGGGACAAAGGGGCAAACAGCAGCCCAGGCTGTGATATATTGCTTCTGTACACAAAATTTCAAATGGAGCTGCTTTGTGTTTTTTCTTTTTTTTCCCTTTCGCCCCCTTTTTTTTTCTTTTCTTTTTTTTTTTTTTTTCCATTTTTTTGCGAGTATGGAGGAGAGGCTGCTAGATTGTATTGCAAATTGATGCCCAAATTACTGCCCTTCAACGCCCATGGGTCTTCTCCAAGTTTGTTTCCGCGTATGGCATCCCTCCTTTCTGTGGCTGGCAGATAACATACTTAATTGGGACAGAAGTTACATTCCCTTGCTCAGGTGCAGCTTTTGCAAGATCTTTTCCCCTTTTCATTATTATAGGAATAAAACAAATGTTACCTGCTAAGCCCATAGCAAGCCACGGCAACGTTGCAAATTTTATGCCAGACAGCGACGCTGCCCAGAGCCCGAGCATCCCCTGCGCTGCAAACAGCAGACATTTCACTCAAAATTTATTACTTCATGAGGCATACGTATATGGCATCTTTTGCCCCGCGGGGCTGAGCTGCCCCCCGGCGTGGGGCAGAGCCCGGCCAGCTCCGGCCCCCCCAGCAAGCCCCGGCCCCGCCGTCGGGGTGCGGCGCGTGGGGCGCCCCGGCGCGCCCCCTAGCGGCCGCCCGCCGTGCTGTCCGCTGCCCTTGAGCGGCGGCGTAGTCCCGCCCCCAGCCCCGCTGCCAGTGGCTGGCGGCCCTCCACGCCCTTTTCTGATTGGTCCCGGCCGCTCCTAGGCGGCTGCGCCTCGCCGCGCTGCAGGCGCCGGGCCGGTGTTGGACGGAGCTCGGCGCGTAGCGGCCGGTGTTTCCCTGTGAGGCTGGATGTGGCGATAGGGGGCCGACAGCGCCCCGGGAAGGTAACCCGCAGACCGGAGGCCCTCTCTGGCCGGCTTCGGGCGGGCGCGGTGGCCGAGGCGGGCCGTGAGGGAGCCGGGAGCGGGTTTGGGGCCCTGAGGGGAGGGAGGGTGGGGGAGGGGGCTCGCTTTGAAGCGGGCCGGCGGCCCTCAGGGCGGGCTGAGGGTGGTCGTGAGGGAAAGGGCAGGGTCGGGCTGCCCTTGCCTCCTGAGACCCGGCCAAAGCCCGGCGGCCGGGGCGTGCGTCGCTCTCCCTGGCTGGCGTTGCCCCGCGGGGTGCGTGTCTGCGGGGCTCCGGGGGGGGAGCGGAGGGCGCGTTCCTTCGGCTGCGCCTCAGAACAGGTCGGGATACGGCTCGTCACGCTGTAAGGGCGAAGAGGGTTTTTCCGCAGCTGCTGTGGATAATATGCTGCTAGGATCAGCCCCCTCCCCTCCAGCAGCTTTCCTGAGGGGGCACCGCGCGGCCCGGGAGGTCCCAAGGACGGCAGCTGGTCGTTGGCGCACCACTGCAGCGAGTTGTTGGGGTGTCGCTGTAGAAAAATACAACTGCGGTTATTTGTTTGAGAAGTAGGAGGGGAAAAAATCCAGAATTATTTCTCTTGCAGATCTGTAACAAGCACAGCTGGTGCTTTCTCAGGACCCTGTTCAGAGTCTTCATGTTGTCCCATCTAGATGAAACTGATCTGAGAAGAAGCTGGGGACATTCTGTTTGGGCTGTGTGTTTCCAGTAAGCTTTTGTCTGTGAAAAAGGCAGGCGTGTATCCTTCAAGAAGCAGAGAGGTACAGACTAAATGGATCTAAAGACAGCAGTGTTCAATGCAGCTCGTGCTGGCAAGCTGCAGCTCCTTTTGAAGTTACTGGCAAGCAAAACAAGAGAAGAGGTAGCCCTACTGATGTCAGAGAAAACCAATGGTGCCACACCACTTCTGATGGCAGCCCGTTATGGTCACCTTGACATGGTTGAATACTTGTTGGACCATTGCTCTGCGTCAATAGAAGTTGGTGGTTCGGTGAATTTTGATGGTGAGACCATTGAGGGGGCTCCACCGTTATGGGCAGCATCAGCAGCTGGCCACTTGAAGGTGGTTCAGTGTCTCTTAGATCATGGTGCATCTGTCAACAATACAACTCTGACAAATTCAACACCGCTTAGAGCTGCCTGTTTTGATGGTCATCTGGAAATAGTAAAGTACCTTGTGGAGCACAAAGCAGACCTGGAAGTATCAAACCGTCATGGGCATACATGCTTGATGATCTCATGTTACAAAGGCCACAAAGACATTGCTCAGTATTTACTTGAAAAAGGAGCTGATGTCAACAGAAAAAGTGTTAAAGGTAAGTTTAATTTTTTTACTTTCCTTGTAAATAGGAGTAAAGTTACTCATTTACCTTTACGAGGCTGACATCCAAAAATAATATTCTAGTTTTTTAAAGTGGATGAGAAAAAAAAAAAGGTGTTTTTTTTTGCAAGGTAAGGATAAAAACTATGTTTTTACTGGGGTTTTTCTCCCAGTGTGTTCCTTTGTTAACGTGGGTTGTATAATTTCATTCTAAATTGATAAATTTTAATCTTAAGCCCCTAATTCTTAAAAAGACTCAGTCATGCGAAGTGTCATATTTAAGAATGTGAAAAAATACACTCGGTAAGAACTCTTCCTTGTAGTAGGCTGGTGTAGCAACATACTCAAATACATATGAGCATATATTCTTGTTTTTCACACAGTTTCTAAATAAACCAAATACACTGTACATAAAACTTGTGTCAATACTAGTACAAGGAAAGACGTATAGAGGAGAAAAACTTTCTACGTTGGAAATAAATAACCACTTTGCTTTTTACTCTCCTCTCCCTCTGAATTGTTGAATGATTTTGGAACTTTTTTCAGTGTTAGTAAACAAAAACATATATTAGGATTAATGAAATGAAGTTACAGGTGACTGTGATATCAACAGAACTGCACAGATCACAAACGTCATCTCTTTGCTCCTGTTTACAATTACCCTGGCGTTATCATTCAAAGTGAAGATTGTTGGTTTTGCTATGACTGTAATTATGTGGACCTTTTTCTTAACAACAGTGTTTTTTATTACATCTTAAACTTGTATGTGGGTGTGATATTTGCCTGAAAAGCATGCCAATTATTGCAGGTTAGGGTTAATTTGTAGTTTAGTGAGCCAGGATTGGTTTTCAGCATCTTATTTTATATATTTTTATATATACACACATATAAAAATATAACTGATCTGCTAATAAACTTCTTGTAGCCTAATACTTCCATTGCGGGTTTCAGGCCAATCACATTTGTAACAGTGTACTTACCTTGCAATTATTTCTGTTAAAGTATACTTTGTATCTAGATTATTGTATGATACTGGTAAATGCCAGATATGAGAGTAATCTTTGGAGAAGCTGTTTAGTTAAATATGCCTTTTTTCAGCAAATCATGCAGATATGTGGGTTTAATGTAAAGAAAGCTGAACTACAGATTTGTCATAGAGGTGGGCAGAGCAAAATAAATCTTCCTTTGTAACGATTTAAGGTTGCTTGTGAATCATCATGGACTTGTGATAGGATAAAAATGTCATTTTTCTAGACAGGGTTCTTGGAATCACAAGCTAAATATAAAGTGTGTATTGCTCCTTAGTTTTAAACCTATCCCTTTATGTGATTGGTATGAACAGAGCAGTGCTGTTAATTCTGTGATGTAACAGGGAAAAAGATACATCTCAGCTTCCCACACTGCCCACATCCCCCCGCCCTCAAGTTTGTGTTGGTGGGGTAGGGTTTACTGGTCCTTAGTGTTCAGTTTACTAGTGCATTAGTATTGTTTGTCTTTGTTTAAATGGCTGACTGGCAGCCATACACTCCTGCGGATTTTCTCAGTATTCTCTGTTTCTCTCTTACCTTAATTCCTTCCTCTCTCTGCTTGCTTTACTTTGTGTGACTCACAACTAGGCACATGAGCAAAGGTTTGTATGGTATAACTGATCCTTACTTAAACTGAATGTAAAAAAATGTTGGATTGCATAAGTTTTAGCTCATTACAACTCAATTTTTGCTTTGATCTGCTATGTTTACAAACATATGTGTACGTAATAGGCATCTATTGGTCAAGTATGTGGAATACATTTTTGTGTGTGGAAATCCCCTCTGATATGACACAAGCATACTTTTTATTTTTGACGTCTTAAAAGCAGCCTGATCTCCCATCAGAGATAGAAAGTACTATAAAACTATATATAAAGTACTATAAACCCTGAAAGTGAAAGCTGTGGAAAGGCTGTGGAAAGGAACTGAACAAAACTGATAGCCCTAAGTATTGCAACAGTATGGGTATTGCAGTGGCTGAGGCTCAATAACTAACCTTCTCAGCTTTGTTTTGCAAGAATGCTTAGCACCTATTAATTTCAAAATTAGTATTTCCAACAGGATTTATTTTACGTTGTCATGTTCCACTTGAAAGTCTCTGTGTATTACTTTCAGTTTCTACTCCTCCCTGCTGTGTACTAAACAGTTGACAATGTGTCTGCCCTTGGAGTAAGGAGATACAGAGAACCTGTGTGCTGTGCTCTGGGGAAGTAGAAGTTGTTGCTATCCTTATGTCTGAAGTCTTTTTAAACAGGCACCTTCCTGGGCCATGTATGCAGAAGCCTATCTGTGGAAAAATTAAAAGCTTTAGCTACTGTAAATGTTGCTGTATTTAAAGTTACAACTCTCCTTATAAGAACAAAACTATGTAACTTCAGTAGCAATGCTGTTGTGGGAGATCACTATAGATTCTTTCCCAGATTTTATCCTTAAAACCAGGGTGAGGGCAAAATTACTTGAATTATTCCTTGTGTTTTTCTACTGGATTTTCATATTGCAAGGTATAACTTAATTGTTTTAAAACCCAGGAAAATCTAGAGCTGGGAAAGATATGAAAAATTTTAAAATATTGACAGTTCCAGGGGAAAATCCAAATATTTTGAGATGAGAAAATAGGTAAGTTCACAGGCATCTAAACGTTGGGTGACAATGGAGGCAGAGTATAAAAGAGCAAGTGAAAACACGTGGTGAAATCCTGCTTCTGAAATACAAGTAGAATCGTGCAACTGTGTTTTGGACTATGGAAATTCAGAATGCGGAGGTTCTTGCAAGACGGTTGTGAAAGTACAAAAATACAGCTGGGAAACGATTCAGATGTTAAAGACTTCAGAGTCTGAGTCAGATTAGGTGCTGCGTCGAGGTAAGGTGTAGTTCTGGCATTGTCTTGCTGGAGAGGGTGACAAAGAAGAAGTGTTTGGTGCTCTACTGTGAAAGATGGCCGATGGTTCTGAATTTAAAGTACAAGCCTTTAGTTGTCTTTGTTTCTACTGTTTTGCTGATCTGAACCTCCACAGTTTCCCCAAACTTTTATGAAGCCCGTAGGGAACAGGTATGTAAACCAAGGATTTTTTTTTAAAGAATGTTTTAGGTTATGACCAGTGTTAGTGAGGGGAAAAACTGATGCCTGAGGTAAGAAGGGTGAGGTTTTTTCTCTCAGAATTGTGGAAAACAGCAAAGATCTCTGTAGAGTTTTGTCTTTTCTGTTTGTTCTTTTTTTCTTTAAGAAAGGCAAAAAGCAGCCAAAGCAATACTTGCAAAGTGAGTTAATGGACCACTGTCTTCCTAATTCAGAGGCTTCTCCAGTATGTTACTCCTAGTTTAAAAAAGTTGCAGATTAAAAATAACAACACTTATTAACTTTCACTGGTATAAGTCTTGAATGGCAAGTTGGGGTATTTTTTTGTTTTGGGTTTTTTTGAATGCCCCCCCCCCCCCCCCCCCCCCCCATTTAAACTTAAAAGACCTTAAAGGGTTTTATACTGCTTTTAAAAGGGGGAGCAGTGTGGATAATGCTAGAGTAGCAGAAGCCTGAGCTTTTTCAGGAAGAGGTAGAACCCTAGAACTAAGTCTGAAGTGAAGCACAGACCTACCCTTATGCTGGGTGAGGAGGATTTCTGTGTGTCAGCTGTATGCAGTTTTCTGTTCTGCTGCATTGCAAAGCCTGCCAGTGATCTGTTAGAGTTCTCCTTCATCACATTCAGAACAGACTGCTGGATTCTTGAATACGGGTTTTCAGTGGTGTGTTTCTGTGCACAGTCTTGGTTTGGCTGCTGTGTGTAGGGAGGGAAGCGCTTCATGTAATTCAAGTGGCAGCAGTCTTTGGGGCCTTCAAATTAGAGATTTGGGCTCTCTTGGGGATATACCTGGGCTGTGTTTGTTGGATTTTATATTTGAAAGAAAATATTTCATGTAATTGCTCCAATAAAATTATATGCATGCAAAATAATTTTAAAGGGATCTTACACATCTGTTCTAACTCCAGACAGGACACTTGTATCTTGCATTTTGAAAATTCGTAATGCGTACTTTGTTAATTTGTGTTACACTTTGTCTTCCTCCACCAGCCTTGCTGCAATAATGGAATTCATTCCCTGCCTTTCTGCAATTAGTGAGTTAAATTATAGATTAAGTACACAGGTGCTGATAGCCAGGGTGGTCTGAACATAATGATACAGGGAGTAAGGACTGTTTTCAAACTTATCTACTTGAAAGGCAGATACTTTTTCTGAACATGACTTGTAAGTATTTCCATTGCTCAGCTGCTTGGTATGTGGTCCTTTTCCCTTCAAGGTGATATTTGTGGTCTTCACTAACTCTGTTCCTCTTCTGTAGTTAGCAGATTCATCTGGTAGCCAAAAGACTAATTTTTCTCCTCCTGAGTATTAGAAAATTTCCTAAGAACTGCTGGACCTTTTAGGTGTTCAAGATCTGCACAGTGATGTCTGGTTGCAAGCCCTGATTCTTTGTTGTTTATGATCCTCCATAGTACTGTGGCAGTTGGAGGGACTTAGGTATTTTGAAAATGCAAATGAAAACTGTGATTCAATATTTTATCGTTCTTAAATTCCACTGACACAGTACTGATTAGAATACCTTTGTAAAATAATGTGGAGGACCAGGCTTGTTGAATTCGCTTCCTCACTTTGGAAACTATAGAGGCATACAGGCCTCAGTCTCTATCGGTACTGTATCAAAGTTATATGTACAGTAATACTATATCAAGGACTCATGCTATTTCAGTATTGTTATTTATCCAGGTACTGGAAAGTGTAACACTCAAACCTGCTGGTAAGGGCCGGGGCGGCGAGGGCGAATCTTTTGCAGAATTGGCAGACTCAGAAGCAGGGGGATTAGAGAGATGCACACTCTTTGCTGTATGTGGTTTACTATATGTTAAAAATCATTAATTTTCTCTTGCAGTAAACATTAAGGAGTCTGACAGGTTTGTTCTCTTCTGAGGTTGTTTGTCTTGTCTGCTTGCCAAGATTCATTTAGAGGGGGAGGGGTATAAAAAACAAAAGTGGAAAGCTCCTCTTTTTTTCCTTCCCACTGCCCCTGCTCTTGCCCTCCTCTCCCCATGCGTTCCCCTCTTTCCTCTCTGTTGTTCTGTGTTTATAAACCCTTACTCCAAAAGTATTCTGTGTTTTTTTTTTTTGGGGGGGGGGGGAGGTGTGTGGTGTGTGTGTGTCTCCTTTTTTTGGTTGGTATTACATGGGCAGTGCACTGCATTTTGTAGATACTTTGTGTATGATGCAATGTGGAAACAACTTCCATAGGAATGCCTGCATAGAATAAGGAAGATACAGTTTAAAGGAATAAATTCTTGAATTTCAGTTAAAAGGGAGCTTATATTGAAATTAAATTATTAACAGCATGCTTCATATTGGTAACTGATAATGCAAGTTTTTGTGAAGTACTTTGAGCAAAAGAGTGATTATTTCTTTATAGTATATGGAAACTAGACTAAAAGTTGTTGCGATTATCAGCTCTTTGCAATTTTTACTTGGTTTCTTCTTAAAGGGAAGACATACCTTTAGGGTTTTTTTTGTTATGCATATGAAATAGGGATGTGTAACATTTTTCTTGTGTACTTTCCATGTTTGTATATATGTAGCTATATCTTCTTTTTTTTTTTAAAAAAAAAAGTAAAACCGGGAAGAATTAATTACTTAGTGCTCTGTTAGGAAAAAAAAAAGTAAATGCTACCTGAACAAATTCACTTTATAAAAGTGATTGATTTAATTTATAAGGCTGCAAAAATATTGTCATGGTTAACTCTGGCTAGCGACTGAGCCTCGTGCAGCTGCTTGCCTCCCCCTACAGTGGGATGGGGGAGAGGACCAGAAGAGTAAAATTGAGAAAAATTAAGGGTTGAGATAAAGGCAGTTTAATAAGTAATGCCAAAGCTGTGCATGCAAGTGAAGCAAAACGGGGAATTCATTCACCACTTCCCATGGGCAGGCAGGTGCTCAGCCATCCCCAGGGAAGCCGGGCTCCATCACGCAGAATGGTTACTTGGGAAGACAAATGCCATCACTCTGGAAGGCCCCCCCTTCCTGCTTCTTCCCCCAGTTTATATACTCAGCATGATGCCCCATGGTGTGGAATATCCCTTTGGGCAGCCCGGGCCAGCTGTCCCGGCTGTGTCCCCTCCCAGCTCCCCGTGCCCCCCCAGCCCTCTCGCTGGCCGGGCCTGAGACACTGAGAAGTCCCTGACTGAGGATAGACACCACCCGGGCGCAGCCAAACCCACCCGTGTGCTGTCAGCATTGCTCGCACAGCACAGCCACAGCACAGCTGCACCCGCTGCCGAGAAGGAAGTTAACTGCACCCCAGCTGGAACCAGGATAAATATATACATGGGGTTACTTTCGCATACAAGTCAGTAATTTAAATTAGTGTGTTTTCTCTTTCTTTTTCTACTACCCAGAAATTTGATCAAGCATTTTGAAAGTGTTAGGAAGTGGATGTACTTAATTGGTTGCAATTCAAATCACTTTCTGTGTCATTGCTTCATTTTCTTTCATACCCATGTCACAAGCTACCAGTCTATTTTAGTAATTATTTGCTTTTGACATAGGAAATCATGGCCTCATTATGAATTTGAATTCCTGACCCCCACTCTAAGCTTTTAGTAGCACTCGATGAGGAATTAGTTCTGTGATGTATGAAGTGTTTGCGTAGTGTTCATGCCATTTTAAAGAAGGACTGTAACAAACGAATAAAACATGACGCTCCTGCATCAACTGAACATACCTTTATCTTTAATTCATTTTTGCAAGTTTTGGAAGGACTGGAGGTGGAATTATTCCATTTCTTTGTTGCTGCTTTTAATTAAAGGAAGTTATTAGGTAACATGAATAGTAAAGTTTTATACAGATGGAACCTATTTGTAAGTATTACTAGCAGTATGGTGTAGTGGTACCTATTTTCTAACAAAGAAGTACTGTGACTACCAAAACACTCCCAGTCCAATTTTGTTTCTGTGCAAGAGCAAGAGCTTTTCATGTTGTTGTAATATTAGCTATCTTCTATATATGATTGAATTACTGCAGATCATTTTAAAATTGAAAATACGTTAGGAAAATTAAATGAAACCTATTTTGAAATAATAATACACACCTTTAAAAAAATATTTGAATTTGACCAACATCTTCCTATGTGTGCCTTGGAAAACTGCTTATCAAGGAGAATGACTTTCAAATTTTACATTTCTAGCCTTTTCCCTTTTTAATATAGTAGTAGATACAATGTTTGTTTTTGTTACAAAAATATGATTAACTACTAAATTGTGTTCAGCCACTGTTTATTCCTGTCACTATAGACAATACAGTGTTTTTCAATTGGATGAATTAATTCACAGAATAATGATTGATTTGCTATACTTCCTTGAACTGTTCAATTCATGGCTAGTATATGGAACATAGTCTTTGAATTAGGTATAATGGCCACTAGCATGTTTTCTTTCAAGTTCTTCCTCAAATTTTAAGACTTGATACTTGCTAGATATAGATGGATGGTAATCTTGTTATTTCTTAAGGCTGGGGTTTATGTTTTCTAAGTTGGCAGCTCTCAACTGTCTTCCCCTGCCCACTTTTCTGGAAACTTGGGCTTTTTTACAATGTATCATTTCCACTGCTGTACCTGTACCATCCAGTCAAACTTAAATAAGGTGCAGCCACTAAAAAATAGCGGTGCTGGCCTTCTTTTATTAGTTTGTGCGTGGCTTAAAATAATTATAATTATTTTAACTCCAAGGGTTACTACAATGTAAATAGCTAAAAAATGCTATTTTGATATGCTTAAACAGCTGTTACTCACAGCTTATGTCAGTAATTGTAATAAGAATAAAAAAAAGTGATTTTTTTTTTTTTAAATCAAGGACATCCAGTTGGACAGAGCAGTGAAATTCCTTGATGCCTTGAGTGTATTTCCACATGTTCTGCATAGCTGCGTTGTAAATTAATGACATACAGATTGTTGGATTGGACCTGAAGTTACCCAGGCCATGGCCAAGTTTAATTTGTGTGGATTTTTTCAGTATTAATGTGTCATAGCATGTATGCCTGGCAATTGATAAAAGAGTGTCAAGAGCAGCATTATATGGCAATGGATCTACAGTGTGTAATATGAATAGCTGCCATTGATTGTATTGTTAAAACCAGCAAGATGTATACTAATAGTTGTGAAGCAATATTAAGAACAGTGGTGTTATTAGTACCTTTTCACGTATTCATCTTTAAGATGCTTTTATGTTACAAGTTTTTAAATATCTTAAAAAAATATTAATTTGAAGGTAGAAAACAGGTGCCAGTTCCAATGTTTCAGAGCTCTGTTGAGAGAAGTGGTGTAAGGACTTGAATGCACCCTGAAATGGCTGTGTTAATTGGTGGCTCAGCCAACACCCCGATGCATCTGGTTTTGTCTTTATCACTGAGTGTGGAAGTGCAGGTGGTGTGAGGAACCTGCCAGTCTTTAGTTCTGAATTGACTGCTGTAGCTGCGTTTTAACTAGGCTTTCTCCAGCATAGTAAGCATTCTTACAGTGTATGTGTGCTGGTGAGTTTGTGTATTTGTCTGCGTTTGACATCTTCCCATTTTAGGAGTTTAAGGGTCTCACACCCCTCAATACTGAAGTATCAACAGTGTTCTGGTCTGCAGTGTGGTAAGGACAAGAGGGGATTACAGCTGATAAACTATGTATGTCAAATTTGCCTCAGTTAATCCACCTAAATTTGGTTGAATCTCCGTTTATGTGCTTGGAGATTTTGTTGCTCGTGCTAAAGACTGTAGTGTGGCCAGACCTATAACTGACTTAACGCTCTCTATGAATGATAAAAATTGCCTAAGGTATCAAAGATTGAAAATCACTTGCCATTGTAAGAACTGGGTTTAGCTTTGTGAATCTTAATCTAACAGACAATTTCAAGTGCCACTTTGTGTTGGAGTGTCCTCTTCAGCTTATTTGTTAGGAAATGATAATAAAATCACTGGCCACTATTCCAAAATGTTTCAGGGAAAGAATATTTTCCAAGTTAAGTTCACTGTCTGTTAATGAAACAATCTGATATTTTCTGTGGGGTTTTGGTTTTTTTTAATGTTTGGAACTTGCACTCAAAATACTGGCTGGGGGGACAGAATATGTTTGTAGCTCTGCTATAATTGCAAAATCATGTTAAACTTGAGTCATAAGCTTTTGAAAATAACTTTTTACGCATCTTTTATATTAATTTGATTAGTGTGTCAGCTAAGTCTTAGTATCTGCTGAGTCTGGATTGAGACTCAGTCTGTCCTGAATAACTGCCATTCCTCTTTAGCGCTGTTCTTGTGGTTGCTGGAATTGAAAGCAACAAAGAGGCCTTGAAATGTGCTGTGAGCTCTTCAGTTTGAGAGAACAAACAAGTTTGAGGAAGAAGCAGCAGACCAATTTACATGTGAAGTTTTGAGAAGTGAAAGATACGAAGAGAAACAGCTAACAGAGGCTGTTTGGGATACTAGTGGGGAACCTAAGGCAAAATACCCAGTGTCCGTTAAAAAATTTTCATCCAAACAGACCTCGAGTCTCTATATACCACTTCTTCTGCATACCAAAACTTGCAAAAGCATTGGATGAACATTTTGTTGGCTTGATGGCTTGTCAACAGAAGATAAAAGCAAGCTACTGCATGATAATCTGCTAATTCAAAACACCGAATAGAGGTCTACATTGTAGATCTGAGGTGTCTGGTTTTGCTGGCAACAAGTGGGTATTGAATTTAGAGGACAGTCATTATGGCTTGACCAGATATTTCTGAATGTTACTTTTGTGTTTTTTCTTCAACTTTAACCTCTTACTGTGTCTTGTTAGAAGGAAGATGTGTGATATGAAGTCACAAATGTAAAAGCTAGATGATATGAAAATTATTTGTAGGGAACTACATTAGGGTCTTATAATTGAAATGAAAATGGAACAAATTTTCTATTCCTGAACTGCATTTAATAAGTATGAATCTTTTTCCTTATAGACATGTGCATATGATAAATTCAAAAGCAAAACATTCAAAGTTAGTACATGTGTATATATATATTTAAGACAGTGTAAACAATGCATTCTCAACAGAAAGAATATAAAAGCAGAAAGACTTTACCTCCATTTTAGTTTTAATTTGTTTCTATACAGTGTTCAGCTTTTAAGACAGATCTTGGTCATGCTTTTGGTTTGAGTTTGATTAGCTAAGTACTGTAGTATAAAGAGTGAATTGCATTTTCTAGAGATCAGAGCCTGGAAAAAAATCAGAGTGTGTGAATATAAATAGAAACTGTTTAGATCAGTAAATTATATAAATACATGCTTAACCCAAACATGAGCTGAAGGTTTCAAGACTACTGCTGGCTCCTTACCCACTGTAGTTCTGTTAAAAACTAGTAATACAACAGCAAAGCACACTGTTAATTGCTGTCTTGTTGGCAATAAGAAAAAAGCCTAAAAAATTGCAAATTAGAGAAGTTTTCTGAAACTTCTCAAATTCTAGAAACCAAATCTGATGACTATGACTGGGCAGAGAACACTTAGAAAAGGAGGTCTCATTTGTGAATGTGGAAACTTGCTGAAGTGCAACAGAAGCTGATGATCTCATGGGCAGTTAGCTGGAATTTGCAGCTGTAAAGATGTAAGAAATCTTAGAGCCAGAATTTTTACGTGAGCATTCTGTTAATAATTTACATATTCATTTAGTGGGAGGCTGAAAAGTTACTATGCTTGAATCTGTAGTATGTATAATATAAAGAACAAGGTAGTTATAAACTGTGTCATTTTAAAAGCAGTCAACAACATAAGCGACTATGTTGGGAGGCAACCAGAAGCATTTGTCTCCTTCTCCAGAGAAGTACTTATGTTTGAAGTTAAGCAAAATTTTCACCTAGTTGAAGCCTAATAGTTAAATATTTAGCTGTTGTGTCCAGTGCTTGCTGTCTAATTTTTTGTGAATAGGGTTTTCAAACAGGTGGCACTAGTGCTTACTAGAAATTTCCTTACATGGTGTTAGAACTAGAATGCCTTTAAATAAAAGACTGTGAATTCTCATGCTAATGAGAAATAATGTGAATGTAAATGATAAGACGCTTAAGATAGATGGCTGTGTGTTGTTTGTCGGAAGTTATGTTTTTCTTCTTGGCTTTGGGAATCCTAACTGGAGGAGCAGAGGGATTACTGAGCAACTTCAGGATGAAGACCTAAGAAAACATTAAGATATCCACCTTCCTCAGAATATACTGGCAGTCTCAAAAGGCCCCAGCTGAGATGAAGGGCCTGTTGTGATGATTTTATTTTCCATTGTGTTGGGAATAACTGTGTTCCACAGTTAATTGCTTCAAAACACATATGTCACCTGTTTGACACATGGAGAGAGGAAGAGATACAGTGTAGAGGCAAACAAAGCCAATGTTGAGTTGGCCCAGCTTTAATTTTTGTACAGGTCTCATTACTTTTTAGTCGCTGGCGGAGATTGAGAGAAAGGGATATTTGACAAGGGAAGAAGGAAAAAGTGAAACAACATGGAGATAGCAAGCTTAAGTTTCTGTTTGCTACTTGAAAGCAAATAGAAAATCCCTTACAGAATAGAGTAGTTCCGTTGGAAGGTACCTACAATGATCATCTAGTCAAACTGTCTGATCGCTTTACAGCTGACCAGAAATTAAAGCATGTTATCCAGGGCATTGTCCAAATGACTCTTAAACACTGACAGGCTTGGGGGCATCAACCACCTCTCTAGGAAGCCAGGTCTGGAGTTTGACCACCCTCTTAGTAAAGAAATGCTTCCTAATGTACAGTCTAAACCTCCCCTGGCACAGCTCCACAAGTAGTTCCCTGTTTAGCCAGGCTGGTCTTCTGCTGTTTGCTTGACTTTTAACATAATGGAATTGCCTGCTCCTGCACTTATATGTAGTGGAGAATTCAATTTTAATTCTGATCTTTTTTAATAATGAGACAAAAAGGGTCCTTTAAACCTGTTTAATTCCTTCAGGCAATAATATCAAGCAGTTTTGTTTGTATAACTGCCTGGCAGCCTTGATATTCAATCAGATCTTTAATGTTTTACTTGGCCTTTCATAGTCTCTAGATGTCAAAACAGCTATTTTTTTAACTATTAATGTTTAGCTTTTTTAAAAAGTATTTTAAACTGATTTTTCTTAACTATTACTGTAGTGGGGTTTGGACTACAGTTCAACTATGATTCGCATAATGGTGTTTCTTCTTTTACAGGAAACACTGCGTTACATGACTGTGCGGAATCTGGAAGTTTGGAGATCATGAAGATGCTTCTCAAGTACTGTGCTAAAATGGAAAAGGATGGTTATGGAATGACTCCCCTTATGTCAGCTAGTGTGACAGGCCACACAAATATTGTGGACTTTCTGACACAGCATGTACAAACCAGTAAGGCTGAACGCATAAATGCTCTGGAGCTTCTAGGAGCAACGTTCGTGGACAAGAAGAGAGATCTGCTTGGCGCTTTGAAGTACTGGAAGCGAGCTATGGAAATGAGATACAGTGACAGGACTAATATCCTGAGCAAACCTGTGCCACAAACACTAATTATGGCATACGATTATGCTAAAGAGGTAAACAGCTCACAAGAGCTAGAAAATCTCATTGCAGACCCTGATGAAATGAGAATGCAAGCACTATTAATTAGAGAACGTATTCTTGGTCCTTCTCACCCAGATACATCCTATTATATTAGATACAGAGGTGCTGTCTATGCAGACTCTGGAAACTTCAAGCGTTGCATCAATTTATGGAAATATGCTTTGGACATGCAGCAGAACAATCTTGATCCACTGAGCCCTATGACAGCCAGCAGTTTACTGTCATTTGCTGAACTTTTCTCCTTCATGCTACAAGATAGGGCAAAAGGCCTGCTAGGCACTACTGTCACATTTGATGATCTCATGGGTATACTGTGCAAAAGTGTGCTTGAAATAGAACGGGCCATGAAACAAACCCAGTGTCCCCCTGATCCGATACAGCTGAACAAAGCCCTTTCCATCATTTTGCATTTAATTTGCTTGTTGGAGAAAGTACCTTGCAGCTCAGAACAGGAGCATTTTAAGAAACAGACTATTTACAAGTTTCTTAAGCTTCAGCCCAGAGGGAAGAATAACTTCAGTCCACTTCACCTTGCTGTTGATAATAACACTACATGTGTGGGTCGCTACCCAGTTTGTAAATTCCCCTCTCTACAAGTTACTGCTATCCTGGTAGAATGTGGTGCTGATGTGAATGTCAGAGACTCAGATAACAACAGTCCGTTACACATTGCTGCGCTGAACAACCATCCAGACATCATGAATCTTCTTATCAAGTCAGGTTCACACTTTGATGCCACAAACTTGCATAAACAAACTGCTAGTGATTTGCTGGATGAGAAGGAAATAGCAAAAAATTTAATCCAGCCCATAAATCATACTACATTGCAGTGTCTTGCTGCTCGTGTAATAGTGAATCATAATATATACTATGCAGGGCACATCCCTGAGAAACTAGAGAACTTTGTTTTGCTCCATAGGTGATAGTATGGAGTCCCAGAGTACTGATTTTGAAACACGACTTGGTGAAGATATTTTCCTTGAGCACTGTTGTGATACACCAGCGTTCCCTTAGCTTGCTCCATCGTGCTGTCATTGGCTAAAGTATTGTTAGCATCAGATCTGCAGAGTTGGTTACCCAGTATTTAATATGAACATGCCATATAATATATTTTGTGGATTATTTAGTTATGTAATGCCATATCTAGACTCTTTAAAATTGTCTGCCAAAGGCTTGTCTATTCTGGTTTTACTTGCCTGTTGGGTGTTTGGAACTGGGTTGAATATCTTCCACTGATGTCTTTTTGCTATAACTGTTATGTGGATTTTATACAGTTGAAGGGTCATCTTTTGGTTTTGCTTGAGCATTTCTACTCTTCCTGTATTCTTTTTCTATGGACTCATTGCTAAATCGTACAAGTTGTATGGACTTGTTAACATTTGCAACTACCATAAGTGCTTTTATCTTCTCTATAGTGCATAGAGAAACATGACTGTTGTGTGTGAGCATATTTCTATGCAGCACTTGGCCAATTTCAACTTAAATGCCAATTTTGTTTTGCAGTTTGTTTGGAGCTCTCTTGAGAATGCTGTCTTCATAGCATGATTAATTTTGGAGTTTACTTACCAGCTCTCCAAACTTGGGTTTGACTTTTTTGACTGCTGTAACTGAGGTTGCTTTCCTTTTGATCTTTGGAAACTTGTGCTAAATTTGGGAGAAGAAAAATCTTGCTTTTTCTCATTGTAGTCCACTTAAAGTTTAAATCTGAAAATTGTTTTACTGCATTGTGCAGTTAGGGAAGAGTCCTCATTGTGTATGACTGACACCTTCCCCTTTGCACTGATGTCTTGTTTGTGCTGGTTATGTGACTAGATGTGAAGTTTGCTCAGAGTTTAACCTTGAACTTAATGATACACTTTAAAGAGAAATAAATCAAATGTATGCTGTAGTTTAAAATTTACAAATCAACTTTAGCTGCAAAAGAAAATAAAGCATGTCGATGGCATGATGCTTATCAGTCCAGATCTAGACATCATCAAATATAGTAAGTGGCTGTTTGCCAGGGTATTGGAAGTTCTCTAGCAGTGTCCTTTTTTCTTCATTTTATGTATCTTTTTAAATACTTGCATGGACTTTATATCTCTACTATGCCGTCAGCTGTACTTAACAAGAAAGCAGAAGTTCTGTTGTGTATGTAGCTCCTAATTAAAGTACCTATTTTTATAATATTTGCACAACAGCTTAGCTTTTACAACAGAAAGGGCTCTTTTGAATTGATAAGAAATCTAAACAATGTTAAATCTGAGTGTGAATCAGGTATTTAATATAATTCAGCACTTTACTGTTGATTAATAGTAGAATTTATTGTGGCACATTAGACCTGCAAATGTCTTAAATTTAAATTAGTTTCTGTTGGATAGGTAAGTTAGCTTGCAGGTTTAGTTGTCAAGCCTATTGAATGTCGGTGGGCTTGATATTTTATTTCAGTGGTGGGCAGTTAAGTGTGCCTGTGGGGTTCTTGCTCCAGAAACTCAACAAGTTGATTTAGGCCTTTGGCAGTGATAGACATATTTAGAAGCCAAATTGATTAAAGGTAAATTGAGGTGAGTCTTTTTTAATATTTTTATTTCTTAAGTTGATGTCAGAATTCTTTTGTTGTTTGTAAATTACATTGAGGAAGAATGTGTCTTAGGAGCATATAAGAATAGTTCTTCCTTGCTTTTGGGCTTTTGGTATTCCTGTTAGTGTACAGCATGGTGCCTACCAGCTTAGCCATTACTGGGGAAAAATATGGGGATGCTTTTAAACAAAGATATGTTGAAAGCAGTGCTGTTTGTGTATTGCCACTTTCAGAGTCTGTATTTTGAAGCAACCTTCATCTGTTTGTCCCATGCCATGTCTACACGGTATGAAATTATGAGAATCATAGAATCTCATAGGCTGAAAAAGACCTTTAAGATCATAGAGTCCAACCGTTAACCTAGCACTGCCAAGTCCACGACTAAACTATGTCCCTAAGTGCAATACCTCCAGGGATGGTGACTCAACCATGTCCCTCAGCAGCCTGTTGGAGTGCTTGACAACCCTTTCAGTGAAGAAATTTGTTATGATATGCGATCTAAATCTCCCCTGGCATGACTTGAGGCCATTTCCTCTTGTCCTAGCACTTCTTATGTAGAAGAGACTGACACCCATGTTGCTACAGCCTCCTTTCAGGTAGTTGTAGGGTGTGATAAGGTCTCCCCTCAGCCTGCTCTCCAGGCTAAACAACCCCACTTCCCTCAGCCGCTCCTCATCAGACTTGTGCTCCAGACCCTTCACCAGCCCCACTACCCTTCTCTGGACACGCTCCAGCACCTCAAAGTCTTTCTTGTAGCGAGGGGCTCAAACCTGAACACAGTACTCCAGGTGTGGCCTTACCAGTGCAGAGTACAGGGGTATGATCACTGCCGTAGTCCTGGCTGCACCGTTTCTGTCTGGTACAAGCCAGGGTGCTAGCTGCTCTCACAAATACATAGGAGTAAATTTCTATTAAATTGGCTGAATTTCTCTGATTTGTAATGATTAAAACACATGATACCCAAGTTGTCATTTGTGTGAACATCTAAGTTGATTTTTGATTTTTTTTATTTTTTAATACTTTTCTACTATTCTGTAAGTAGGGATAATCAACAAATCACTAGAAATGATCCACATTATTCTTCAAGTCATTAATTCTTTTTCTATAGGTCACAGAGAAAGGGGTTTTTAGAGTTTGAGTTTTATACTCTGGAATCTCTACTCTTTAGTGGTTTTAAGTTTCTGTCTTTCTAACTGTCAAAAACCAAAATGTTTAAAATTAGTTGGATATTATTAGTCTGCAAAAATTGTTAATTGTTAGCAAATTTTTAAATGGAAAACATTCCCAGAAGAGGAAGCGTATCACTATTAAGTATATGTAAACCTAGTGAAAATTGCTACAAGGCAGGCTTATTCTGTTAGCTGCTCTTTAAAAACAAACTAATTTAATAGGATGCACTGATTTATTGTATGTAGTTCTGTCTAAATATCAACCAATGTGCATCAGTCCTAAAGACTGTCACCTCTGTGCAGAATTTAATTTTTCATGGTGATAAGGCTATCTGCTGAACTGTTGCCTTGCTGGATACTTGGGCTCAGGTGTCCAGGCAGATGAGTTCATGCATTTAATATCACTTCCATTTAGCCCTGTGTGTTTACATTACTCTGCTTAATTTCTCTTAATTTAAAACAATTCGGTAGAGAGCCTGTGCTGGGTACTGTGTTAGGCGTAAGTTGGATTTGTTGATTGGAAGAGAGGGTTGGGGCAGCAGTTCTTGAGATGCATGTGCCACTAAGGCCAGTGCAGTTGGGTAGTAAGTTTTGCCCCCTCAGCCCCTGACTGAAATCAGTTTTGTCTCCACACCAATTTTGTCTTAACTTCAGTATAGATACCAAATTTCTGGACCAGAAATCTGTTCCATTCTTACTGTGGTTACTCTTCAGAGGTGGGTATATGTTTTATTTTAGTGGAACATGGTGATGATACACGCAGTAGTGTTGCTAGCTGGACTCAGACTGTGGTAAGGATGAGGAACTAAAGAACATTCAAAACACATTTTATTTTTATCATATTTTTAATGCATTCTTTTTCTGTTCTTTTTTCTTCCTGTTTGGGCTTTTTTTTTCTGAGGATATACACTGCTTCTGCTGCATGCTGATCAGAGCTACTGATGCAGAAGAATGCTACAGAAAAAAAATTATGCCCTGAAGGGATGAAACAGGCTTTAAAATTGATTAAACAGTTCCTAGGTATTGCTCTCTAGAGACAAAGACACTGATACTTCCTCACTTGTTGAGACCTCTGAAGCTGTATTTTTGGGGATAAATACTTAAAGCAGTTTTTCTGCTATTCATCTTGCATTTCAACTTAAATACTTCAACCAGGAAGATGAAAGGTATTCTCATTAAAAAAAAAAAAAAAAAAGCTTTTCTTACCAAATTCTAAAATTTTATTCCTATTTTTGTATAGCTTATGCTCGTAACAAGATTCCAGCTGTTTGTGGTGTCTCTGTTCTGTTTAAGTGCCGTGTGAAGACATTTTCTGAAATGCAAGGCAACAGTGTGGTTAGTTTACCTTTATACACATTACAACAGTCCCTGGATGAGAAGTTACTTAGTGTATTTCCGAAGTCCCCAAAGAGCTCTGTTTTAATGATTGTTTTGCAACTGGTTAAAATTAACCTCTTCCATTTGTACAAAACACTACCTTAAAAAAGGAATAGAGTGCTATAGCAAAATCCTTACAGGAGGGTTTATGAAAAGATAATAACCTTGTGAGGAAAAAAATGTATCCTCGGTTTGTATCAACTGCAAGGTGACAAAGGCAGGATGACTGCTCTTGAAATAGCTTCTTGCTTTGAAATAGAGTGGAATGCCTGTTATACTTTAAAATGTTGACAAATATAAGTAGGCTAAACACTAATTTCTATCTTCTGTGAGTACAGTGAAGTCAACTGGCATTTAATGTTTCAAAGTAATTTTGGGGAAATTGATAGGAGATATACTAAACTGCTCATATCTCTTGGCTTTAAGTGTGAAAGTAACTGTTCAGCCCTCAGTGAGGGCAGAATGAAAAGCTATTGTTAGTTTGATTTTAACTAACGTGTTTGTGTTCCATTCTGTCACAAATAATTCCTATGCAGGGCTAGCTCCATGTATGGAAATATTGCAGTTTCTTTTTTACGTGACGTGATTTAGCTTTAACAGTAATGTAAAAAAGGAAAAATAAGCATATTTCTCTGCTTTTACTCTCTCTCTCTAGGCTCCAGATGCAGATTACATTAAAAATATGTTTTGGAGAACACCTGTCTGAGTCTATGTATCTGTTTCCTTTAGGGTTACTGCAATACTCATTGGTAAGCCGCTCTTTCTTTGAGTTTAAATAGTTAAATGTGAATGCTGCAGCTTTAGATTTCAGTCTTCATATCATTAAGGATCCTTTACCTGAAACAAAATGTCACGTTTTATCCTCTTTCTTTCTATGAAATGGTGGTCCAAACAAGCCTTTAAATTCTGGTAGTGGGTAACAGTAAAGAAAAGGCTTGAACTGGATAATACAGGAGACATTTTCCCATTTCTAGAAAATGCAGTTAGTCATGCTATTAACTCTGTGAAGACGTTGTGGTCTTAGTTTATAGCATAAAAGTAGTTAGAAAGACCTCGTAAGAAGTAAGGAAGTTGCACAAATTAATTTTCTCCTTAAAACTTTTGAAGTCTCTTCCCTATTGCATGGATAGTTAGAACAGAGGAATAGAACATTCCAGGGATGAGAAGATCCTCATTAAAGGCAGCTAGAGAATGGAAGACTTTGAATAACATTGACATTGTAATTTCAAAGGATCTTTATAGTTAGGCACAGTAGTCACAATCCTATACTTAAAAGGCAGCATATGCTTCAGAGAGCTGAAATTTTAGATGTAGGCCTAATCAGTTACAAACAGCATCTGGTTCTAGATGAGAAAAACTGATCCAGAGCGTTCACAATAAGATAATTTTCACACAGATGGCTTTAATGAATTGAATATAGGTCTCTTAATTAGGAAAAGGAAGAACTGAAAAGGATCCTCTACATCATTATCCATCCCTCTGCAGTTGCAGATGATGAAAGATGTTTTCGTCTGGAAGTGTCTGCTGGTTACCTAAGCTGTATACCCATGCAACAATACTTCTTGGTGGTAGCAAATGCTGGTTGTCAAGTGAAGACCAAAACTCACCATACAAAGTAGTGCAGAAAGAGGGCAAAAGAGGCCAAGTGTATGGTATGTATGGCAAAGGCAGTGTATTTGTTTGTTTCCCACATAATATTCAGAGGGCATATGTATACCATCTGCAGTGAAAAGCGGAAAGTCCTTCCCCCTCCCACCAAATCAAAGCCTTATCTTGCAGTTGATCTCCAGCATTCTGAAAAACTGAGAATAAACTTTCTCCTCTGTAACTCAGAAGTTACAGACAATGATGTTGAATTATGCTCAAAGGTGGAAAAAGAATTGCTTTCTGATCCCTACAAGTGCCTGTCAGAAGCCGGTGGGCGTGAGGCTATGATGTAAATGACAATCATGTCTCCCATCGTGTTGTAAAATGCAGGTTCCAATCTGAAGTTCAAAGGGTTGCTTCTATCGCATCTCCTGAAGATTTGTTAAGTGATAAGTTCCTTGCCAAATTTCTCTTCAGAAGACTATTTGGAACGCTAGCCCTTCAATAATAAGGAACTTAATTCCCGTTTGATACTTATTTTTTCATAGTTTTGTATGTTTGGATCTTTTCGTAGTTTCAGCACTTGTTTGTCCTTTAGACAGTTACCCTCTTGCAGCCCTCATGTGGTTATGCTAAACCAACCAACCAAAGAAAGCCCAAGAACTAAGGACGGGCAAAGAACAGAGAACAATCCAGAGTCAAGTAAGCTGACCTAATGGTTCAGTTCTTCCTTTTCCCCTCCCTTGCTTGTATGTTACCAAAAAAAAAAAAAAAGGATTCACGGATTCACTAAACATTTTTTCCTGCTGAACCTGACATTTAACTTGCCAGTTCTTTCCTTGTTACAGTGGAACAGGTTTTTTTTCACAGTAATCTTACAGTCAGTTGTTTTTAGATACAATTTTATTGTCCAAATCTTAATTTTTGTAGATGCCACTTGCATCTAACGCACAGCATTATCCTAACTGGAATGTGAGGTAAAATGTTCAGTGGATGAGCCAGACTTGGTTTATTTATTATTTCTGTCCCATAGCCTCAGAATAGTAAACTTGCTTTTTCTCCATTTGTTTCTTTTTTGCATCTGTGGCTACCAGGCTCACACTATACTTCTATTCGCTAGCCTGTGAGACAGGGTCCTCCTAAGCTATCTGTCCTCCTACCCTGTTTTTCTGGCTTTGCTGCTTGAAAGAAATACATCACCTTCTTTATCATGCTTTTTTTCCCCCTCCGGCACTAAGTGAGAATTCCAGGGAGCTGCAAAAAAACCTAACCCAAAACCAAACAAAAAACCCAAACAACCACACACACACCAAAAAACCCAAACCAAAATACAGGGCCTACTGTAACATAACAATGTTCTCTGTGAGGGAGATGCCCAGTGAGTAGCCAAATGATGAGTACACACATCTTTCCTTGCCACCTTGTGTTAACCTTAGAGCCAAACAGTGGATAGTGCTGTGACAAGGCTGGCCCATGCAGTGGCACCCACTCCAGTGTTGTAGCTTAGGTCAGGAGTGTGCTTTTGAAGTGAGTCTCCCAGTTGTCCTCACTTTGCCTGTTTGGGTTCATGTCACAGAGTTGTCTTAGTCCCCGACCTGAATTCCTTTTGAATGGAAGTGGGCTGAAAGATGTGCTCCAAAAGCTCACCTGACAGGCTCTGACCACTAATGGGTGTTCAGTTCATGGGAGCAGACTGTAAGTTGTTCTGAAATAACGCCTCTTTCCTCTTCTGTTCCCTTCACCCTCCAAAGTGTCACAGACTTTTGATCCTTGGCACCAACTCCTCCATGCTACAGATCTGCTCCTTACTGATACCAGTGTAGCCATAGTTTTATGTTTCTCTTCCTATGTTAAACAGAAGTTGACACATACGCTCTTGGATTTGGTTTTTTTTCGCTTGCTTTTAAGTGGTTACTGCCTATCCAATGTAACATCCCACAATCCATGTTATGCTTTGAGCTGGAAAATTAAAATGAGATAATGTATTTGATTGCTAAGGTGGATCTACCACATCATTAGCTGTTGGAAAATGAGTCAGCTGTGCTGTACGTGTCGATGATACTTCCTTCTGACAGCATGACTGACCTTAGTACAAAGTGCTGTTGATGTGGTGTAAAGTATTTGCTGCGTTATATAAATGCAGAAACTAAGTCACAGACTCAGTGACCTCTTGAAATGACCATAGGAAGTTTGTGCTGTAGCCAGGAATATGGTTCAGGTCATCTGGTTCCAGGGACTTTTAATCTTCTGACTCTTTGTTCCAGGTATGGTTTGACGTTAGTAATTGCATACATGAAGAGTCTGCTCTAAAAAAACAAACAAAAAAAACCCCACCAGGAACGTCTTAGGGAAATTAGGCTGAAGTCATTGCGCAGTCTTACAGTGTCTATCCCTCTTTTCCCTCAGTAATTTTTGAACATGTTGGGCCAGTTCAATAAATTGAACAGAAATAGAGCAGCCTATGCATGTCTGTATCTTCCTTGAGAGCAGCAGACTGGGCAGAAGGTAGGCTCCCTACTAACAGTTTGGTACAGTGTGAGCTTTACTCTTATCAGACTTGAAAGAATCCACACAGAGATTAAAATACTTAGACTACGGAAAAGGCTTTGATCACAGCCTGGACCTCACTAGAGAGCAGTAGATCCAGTCACTGGCCAGGACATTACATCATATATCATACAATTCCTTCACCTGCTTATCAAGGTGGTGGCATCTGACCAAAGGATTGTTCTGGTTTGTACAGTCTAATCTCCCTCATTACTTACTCAATGTCCTGAGTTGTAGTTAGCTGTAGTCACACAGACTGTAAATGAAAATTGACTAAGCAGCACAAAATAAGACCATCTTTGTCTGCATACTGACTATTGCACTACCTTAAATTAATTTAGCATACATGCCAAAATTGTTTACAGTTAATTTTTTGAGAAGTTACGATTGCCTACTAAGAGGGTCGAGGGAAACAGTGACTCCCAATTCAGCAATAAGGGTTCTGACCTTGTTTGCATCCTAGTTTCTTTTGACCTCAGTGTGTGTTACAAGCAAGACCAGACTGTATAACCACCCTCTCACAAAATGAAGCATTTCAGTCCTCCAAGATGGAAACTGGTGTATTAAAAAGCTTAAAGTGATGTGAAATGAATCCTGGAAAAGGAAACATGCATCTGATGGAAAACAGTTCTGTGGGAAAAGGGGTCTGGCACTTCTGAAAAATCTGTCTGGTAAGGTCTGCTCTCTCCTGAGTCCCCAGCAGGAGTTTTCCTGAGATCCCCACCTCTGTCCCTGCCTGAGGTTAATTTTCCAGCTCTCTCTGGTTGTCTTTGTGCATCGCTGTTTCTCCAGCTGTGACACCTTTCCCTCATGCCCCACTGAACACAGCCATGCACCCTGCCTGGCCCCAGCTGCCCTTGCCCTGCACTGCTACTGGGAGTCAGCTGCCAAATTAGTCAGCTCTCTCTGACAGTGATGCCTGGGGAACGCTGGTGCAGAGGATGAGCAATGGTAGCTATTCAAAAATAAAAAAACCCTCAAAGCTCAGATTTCCCTCCATTGTTCATCACACTTTTCTAGCCATGCCATCATTGCTTCTCACTGTGTTCTCTGTCTCCTCTCTTTACTGTTCCTGCTTCTTAAGCAAGGAACGGGTGCTTATTCTCCTCATTAATGTGAAATGTGGGCTCCATCAGTTGCTCTGCACAATGTATTTTGTCTCACATGAGGCTATGGATGAACTCCATACAAGTATTGCTGGTGTAAGCTGTTGTGATTCCACAAGCAAATCTCCTCCCATGCAGAAGCTACTTAAAAAGCTTTGCCCCTGTTTAAACAACTGGTCCTACGTTTTCAAATTTGCTGATTTTGCAGGTTGTGGCTTCTGAAAATCTGCCTTAATAATATGCCATTCTGTCAGTGTCTTTCCAAGTCCCACAAGTTTGTCCACCAGTTTGCTGCTCCATGACCCCATTTTACCTTTCTGTGCTGTGGAAATACGTGCTAGTACTAGGAATGTGACATGTCATGTGTTTCTTCTGAAGATGTCTGTTGGTGCTGCAAAGGTGGGAAGTGCATTTAAAATTGCCTCTTACTGTATATTCTGCCTGAATCTGTTGTGCCGTTACAAGGCAAGGGTCACCTACCTCACAGGATAAATTCTAGTAGGCTAAAAAGAATATTTTAAAATGGGTGATAATGAATTTTTTTAAATGGCTACTGTATAAATGTATGTTAATAACCCGAACTGAATATGGAACTATTTTCTTAAATCCAAAAAGGAAAAAATAAAAGGAAGCTGGACATACTTCTAGAAAGTGGAACACCAAGCATGCTTTGATTGCACCTTGGGACAAGGTACAGGCACCTACTGGTGGGACTGGAGAAGCAAGTAAATACACTTACAATGCTGTTTGCCCCCAGGCTACTGTTAACCTTACCATGGCTGGATAAGTAGACCTCTGCAGACTTAGCGAAAGAATGATAACTGCATAAAGCTGGCCAAAGGCTTCTCAGCAAAGTTGGCAAAAGGAAATCTAATCTTGCCTTGGCAGGGGATTGCTTTTTTGCAAAAAAAGAGGGAGGAAAGGCCAGAAAGTGTCTGATAGAAAGAGGAAGATGTGATGGTCAGTTGGACTTTAACAGACTTTAGGTGACTTAGGGATGCCATGGATGGATGTCTCTCATAAACCCCTGCATTCACCAACTCCTCATAGCAGTCTCTCCTGACCGTTTTGCATCTTTCATGGTGTCAGGACAAAGGTCTGAGCTTGTTTCTGCTGCAAGTGCAAGGGATGAGGCTGAAGAGTGCACC
This sequence comes from Falco peregrinus, assembly GCF_023634155.1. NCBI lineage: Eukaryota > Metazoa > Chordata > Aves > Falconiformes > Falconidae > Falco > Falco peregrinus. The sequence continues at coordinate 22,317,685 of NC_073739.1, forward strand.
TTCTGCTCTTGCTGTCATGGGCAGCAGCAACAGGGATAGTGATGGCTGCTGCTAGAAGTCCCCTTCTGTCCCCTGTGTGCAGTGGCCATCATCCTCCTGTTCTCCAGAACAGGGACTGCACAAGCAGTGTGTTGATCTAGGCAGCCCTCTACTCTGAGTTGCTCCATGATCAGGAGCAAGGATAGAATAGCAGTCAAGGTATCTGAGCCTACTGCTCTGAGTGCAAGTGGTATGGAGACACGCTGGGCGGGTGCCACTCTTTCCTAATAGACCCTTGAACCTGCTTTGTTTAGTCTTCAGCTCTATGATGTTGGTCTTACATTGGCAGAAAAAAGCCAAGAAGAAAAGAAAGAAGGGCATGCAACTATTGCGAAACCAAGCTGATTTAGCAGGCGATAGTAAATTTTATTGTTGGGTAGGGTGACAAGATGCTGGAAGAATACTCAGTGGGGAAATGAAGTATCATTGCTGTACTAATAGCAAAAAGCAGTGCAAGGCAGACACTATAGATAGATCAGAGCCTGTGCTCAAATATTGTGAGCTGCCAGGCTGGAAAAGAAACCTGAAATATCACCTTAGTAATTTTAGCAAGCTTTGATCCCAGAAAAAGAAACATAAGTACATGTAGCTTTGTGTCTTTTCAAAGTAGCTAAGATTTTATGCATAGTCACCAAACCATTCTCAGACATGATGCTAAGAATTCCTGATTGACATGAAATCACTGCAGTGTCTTCTGTAAAGGGCCTTTCAGCACAAAATTTGTACCTTCTAGGCAGAGTTTGTCTATATAGTCAACTCTTCAGCGGTCCATTCAGATAAAAGAGCACTCTTTGAAATTAAGAACTACCCCATCAAGGACAGAGACAAAAATGTTGTAGGATTTGTGCAATGGCATCATAAAACTAGAAAGCAATTCAGTCCTGAATAAGTTCATGTTCAAAAGTGAAATTTCAGAAGGTAGGGAGGAATGCACACCCTTTTCTCAATTCAGGACATCTGTCTATTGACAGTTGGAACAACCCATTTGCATTATCTGTAAAAATTTGATAAATACTCCTAGAAAAAAAAGGTTAAGTGACATTGTCCAGGCCTTTTATTATATGCTCTCTAGAAGATGGCTGATGATGCTTATGCTGAGAAATCACTTCTCAGCTCACAGTGGGAGGCAATTCAGTAATTGTTCAGACGGCTGACTTATGCGGATGTTACTATTATTCAAATTAGGGAAATCATCTGCTTTTATACAGAGGTGGGATTTTTAATTAATCGAGGATATAAGAAAGACTCACAAACCTAAAACGCACCTAGAATTTGTAGTTTCTGTCTCCAGCCTGAGCGTTTAAACCATGGAGACTGTTGAAAGGTCTCCTGAAGCTCCTAGACTTGGCACCTGGGGTTGAGCACATGTGGGTGCTGAACTACAACTTGAAAGAGGCTTAAGGCATTCCATTGCCGTTAACCAGGCAGGGCCCAGCAAGTGTGCCTGTATTACATCAAAATGAGCGTGTATAGCTCATGGCATAAATATGCATGTGCGTGTCTAGCAGAACACTGTGTGCATAGGCATGCACATACTTATAAATAGGGAAGCACGCTCTTTTTGTTGTCTCATTACCCGGTGTGCAAAGAGCCAACTTCACACAGAGACAGGGTATTTGTTTGTTGCATGTCTGCTTAGAGATGGGCACTAGATGGTAAATCCACAAAGCTCACACGCCTCTTAACCCACAGTAAAACATTCTATGCACTTGGAACAATTACATTCAGTCACACTTAATGCTCATGGGTTCTTGGGAGCCTTGTCTCCATTTAAAGGTACAGTGTTCTTTCTTTTCACCGCTCATGTTCTGTGGGGAGGGGGCTTTGTTGGGAGGGGGCTCTCTTTGCTTGAGTGTGGTTCTTTTAGTATGCTAAGCAGGACAGTTCACACACAGTTCCAGTAATCTTCTGTTTGGTCTCATTAACCATTTGGTTCAACTTGAGTTTATCTTGTTATTTCTTAGCTTGATGCATTTACAGTGTCTGTTCCTCCTCCCAGGGCTCCGTCTTGTTTAACTGTTTTCAAGGATTAACTAACATCCCTGTTTTTCAAACTCTCTCCTGTTCTTCACTATAGATACTTACATATTTTGTCTAAATTTCAAATTAAATAACAGACTGACCTTCTATTACACGTACATGCCTACATTTGATCTAATACTGAGCCAGTGGACTATATTTTTGCTGCAGGAGCTGTGAACCTTCCTTAGAAATTAACTCTGCTTTTAACATGTCTCTTTTAATTTGCCTGAAGTAGCAAAGGCGAAGTGAGTGCCTGAAAGTCATTAAGCCAACTGCAGAGATACCAGATAGCTAAACTGAGGCACTAAGAGAACCAGAAGTGTTAACCATTATTGTTTTATGGCTTGTGTGGCTGTTTGAAACTGGCCATGGAGAAAAACATGCACTTGGACAAAGCTACTCACCAAGGAGAAAGCTAATTTTCGTAGAGATTACTGGATTTTGTGTCTTTAATGGCATATGATGCAACTGCATATATGGGTAAGTAGGAACTATTTTTCTGCTTTAGCATGGTTAGAAAAATGTGTGACAACATAGTGTAGAAGGGAAAAGAAATCAAAAACTGCCTTTGTTTCCTTTTCTGCTGTGAGCATTTGCAACTGATTGCAAGCCACCATGTGTACTTTTGCCCTGCTGCCCCCGCAGATGTATCTTAGATGAAGCCTGGCACGTATTCACAGAACTTTTCCATTGAGGCTGCTCATTGAATGGAAAGAGGAAAAAAAAAAGTGTTTTCCAAGATTGATAAAGATATGAGGGTTTTGAGAGGAACACCTACAGACTCAGGTTTTGTAGGATTCTTTTTTTTTTTCTTAAAAGCTTTTGCAAGTTGGCTTTTTTTCCCCAAAATGGAATAACTGTATGTAAAAAAGAGCTACCAACAACATAACTGTGTTTTACCTCAAAATGATCATACTATCTGCAAAGTGGAAGTGCAGTTTGCTTAAATAGCTCACTTGCAAAACTGCTGAACTGAGAACTTGTCTAATTCTTCACAGAAATGAAGACCAGAAGCCTCTTTGGCGTGTCTCCCGTGTCTGAGAGTTCAAAGCGCAGTAATTCTCCATCATGCCTAGTGAAATGCTGCAATACAGCAAGTGTGGTGCAGTTGGTGTGCGCTACCAGTTATTACCAAATAGTAATATTACTAAAATATGTCCCTAGCCATGGGTTGTGTTGCAGAACATGTACTGGTAAGAGACACCTCTGAAACAGGGCAAATTCCCAGTGCATCACCAACAGGAAGGAATGGAGACTGCAGGCTGCAGAACTAAGATACATCCCCTTTGCCTGCTCCTTCATTTCAGGCTTGTGGTTTTTTTAAATTAAATGCAGACTTTAGTGTTAGTGTCTGTGATGCTAGCCTTTGGGAGCGAACCAGTGGCAGAGGTCTTACATCTGCAGACAGCCTGAAACTTTGGCATTCAGAAGCAAGTTGTTTCCCAGCCGTGTCTCCAGGATGACAACGGTGCAAGGTCACAATGACATGGCAGCATTATTAACAATGCAAATGCCAGCTAAAGTTTCTAGGAAAGGCAAAGAAATGTCAGGATTACTAACAGTGTTGCACTGGCTTCCAAGACTTAGTGAAGCTTAGGAGGGTGCCATCATATTCCTTGTTTTTCCTGATTCCTGCTGTCTCCCACCTAGTGCTGTAAGCATGCCCACATGCAGTTCCCCCAATGATCTGCACTTGGCTCACATGAACTCCCTCTACAGTGCTCCTGGGGACCTCCTTCAGCTTCCAATGTTGAAGGTGAGCCATGAGGCTAATAGCTCCCTTGGAAGGGTACCTGTGCTGCTTGTTTCTTCCCTGGTACAGAAGTCACCAATGGGCTGGTGGCAATGTGTTCTGCCAGCTGCCACAGCCATTTTGCTGTCCTCTGAGGGCAAGACTCTTCTTTGGGAAGAAGTCTATGTTGTGTAAGGGCTTGCTGATATAGGCAGGTTTGTGCCATCAAAATGCTTGTGCAAATACAGCACTATAATGGCAGGCTGCTGGGACTCTCCCTGTTCTTCAGGAATTCAAGGTATTTCTTAACGTTTCAGAGCACTCTGGAGTCAAATTCTTTAGATTTTGCCAACTATAATATGGACAGCATGCAAGACTGCAATGACATGGCCAAACTGGTGAAGGACAGAAGAGGAAAGAGGTGCAGTGGCTCAGCAGCAAGGAATTTTTCTGCCTTCCATCAGTAGGAGTAAGGCTTCATAAGTCAGAGAGGGACCGTTGTGCCTGCAGTCTGGCACAGATCCCCTGAAAAGTTAAGAAATTTCTCAAGTCAAGAGGGGTGGAAGCAACTGAATTGGTTTTTTTTATTATTATATTCTTGTACCTTGTGTGTGAAGATGCAGATGCACAGAAAAATGGGGACAACCAGTAATAGGATCACCATGGATATGGGAGATGGGGGAAATATTTCTGAGGAGGGCTGCTTCTCCTAGTGGCTCACATGGTCCTTAGCCCCAAAGGGCATTCTTGTAAGGCACGCAGGAGTGAGACTGTGTGATTACCTTGCTCCTCCCTTGCTCCTCTCTTGCTCGTGGGGGGATTTTGCAGCTACAAGGCTCTGAATTATTGGTATGCTTACTTACGAAACTACAGTGTGTTAGAATAGGATTAAATTGTTTATACAGAGATAGGAATACACTGTGTACACTGCTGTGCAAAGTGAAATTTTGCCAGGCATGTTAAGGCATTTAATAATATAAAATCTAGGTTGTCACAGAGTACAGGGAACTTCTGATTAAGCTAACTGTCATTGTGTTTTCAAACACACAAAAAGCTTTCAAAAATGTATTTGCAACATGCCTTGGCAAATTCCTGGGTTTGGTGGTCTCATGCTTTTCAGCCAGCTTTCGTTCTTGTTATGCTGCTGGAAACTTACAGATCAGAGTGGTTTTGGAACAGCGCACTTTATAGTATGACAGCCCACCAAATCAGGCTGATAACTAAGAACATGCTTCTGCTCAACTTCTTCCTGTGAGCAGCTTCACTGCTGTCAAGGAGACTGGAAATCTACTTTACATGTGAGTCTCAGCCAGATGCTAAGTATGCATGACACACTGCATGTTTTCTAGCTGCTGGTGCCGTTAGTTAGCTTCCACAGGATTACCTAGGTTAGATGGGAACTCAGGATGTCTCTTATTCAACCTACAGCTGAAAGTGTGGCCACGTAGGAGGCCAGGTCAGGAAGCCTCAGATCCAGTTGAGTCTTGAAAATCTTGATGGTAAATGTTTCTTATAGAATCGTCTAGCCTCTCTGCTGAATATTTCGGGAGAAAGATTTCTCATTTACGCGCTTCAGTGTAGAACTGCTCACATATTTTACCAGAGTCAGACCAAGGCAGGGGTATTTCTGGTTTTTGCCCCAGCTGGCTCAATGCGCCAGCCTGTGGAGGGTAAGCTCCACAAACACATCACCTCTAAGTTGCATGCATTGTTTCAGATGTATTTATTTATTCGGATTTGTGCTTTTCTTCCCCTAATATTAATTTAATAGATCAACAAGCTGCAGGTTTCCTTCCTCAGCATTTTCTGATTGTCAATATTTGTCTTATTACTCCTTGATGCTTCCTCATCTCTGACTATTATTCAGCCACTGGATGCACTCCTAATTTCCCAGTGCGCTCACTTCTCTGATCCCACACTTCTTCCAGCATCATCTAGTCTCTCTGAACAGCTTCTTCATGTGGATAGACATGTGTGTATATAATTATGCAGAAGAGCAAAGTTAGAGGGAAAATATGATGACAAAGTCAAACAATTAAAAATTCAGTAAGGACTGCCAGCAGTCTCATTTTTCATTCCCACATGCACATGGCTGATCAAGCTGCTGGCAATTACATGATCAGGTTATTTTATTCACAAACCCCTTCCTCGTTCCTTGGACAGGATGTGATCCTGGGTGTGAGTCAGGGCTGTGTTTGGAAGAAAGGAAGCTGTTTGCTGTTGCGGGAGCTGAAGCATGTGTAGCAAAAGGGCCTGACAATTGCAGGACAAGCAAACAGATAGCCTTGTGGCTAAGGGCCTGACCACTACCCTCGCCAGTTGGATGCCACCTGACTCTGGTATGGGATTTTGGTGCTGCAAAGCAGCTGGCTTCCACCTAAATTCTCAAGGGTAGTTACACTGGGCATTTGCACTTCTATCTTCACAGATGTAACTGAAGTCGGCAGGAAAGACTTGCTTTAAACATATAAAGAAATACGATAAAGCTGACTGTTTTGTATTCTTAAAAAATCAGTTCCTTCATGTTTCAAATGGGACATGGAAAAGTTAAAAGGAAAAAAGGAATAGAGGCACAGCTTGTTGAAGGCAGAGTTAGGAATGTTTATCAAGCTCTGAAATGAAAAGGCGGCCACAATCAGGTATGACAGGTGTGCTGAGAGGACTCAATTCATTTGTGCATGTGAAACATTCACAGTGGGAGCTCTGCAAACACACTCAGGAGGAAACCTCTCTGACAGCTGATGCCAGACTTAGAGGTGCCTGTTAACGGACATGCTCTGAAGGAAGGGAGGAAAAGGAAACTGCAATTTAGAAGAGCTTTGTTCAAAGCAGGGAGTTTTAAGCGGGGAGGCTGGGAATTAGCTGTGCTAGTTACAGGGGAGTGGAGTGTGCGTGCAGGGCAGGGGGCTGCTGGTGCTTGTGCTGGTGCTCCGAGCCTCTTTCAGCCCCAGTTGGCACCAGCCTCTGGAGAAAGCAAATGCTGCATGTTGTTCATGAGGTTGGTCCTTGACGTACTGTATCCCTCATAAGCATACTGCCCCACACACTGCTCTGAAATGAGCCAGGCAAAAGACCTGGCTTTACCATGAGGAGAAGTGATGACTGCAGTTTTATGCAGGAGCTGGTAGTGCCACAGCATCCTCAGGCACTCCTCTCCTGGGGATGGGCCTCCTTTCTGCCCTCCTACCTTCTGGCTTTCAACAGCTGGGCCAGAAATTAATTGTTTTTGTCGTCCCAGTCCTGCAGCAAAGGCTGTTGTCAGCTTTGCCAGCATCAAGTGTGCAAACAGAAGGGTTGAAGAAAAGTTTCCTGTGAAACATTTGGGTTTGGAATTTTCTGAATAAAGTGTCTGCCTTCACAAATATATTTTGTTGGGCTTGCAGCTTTTTTGGGTTTGTGGGTGACAGGCTGAGCTGAGAAGGACAAGATGTGAGCGTGTATATCAGTGACTCTTCAGCTGCCATCCTTTTGGTGTCATTCACTCTGTTATTACAGATAATTAAAGCCTTATTGCATAAATCTATTGCTCAGTATTTACTCAGACTTCAGCTAGTTTTGAAGCTGAGTGTAAGAAGGAGCAACCCCGTATACCTGGGCCCTTCTACGGGAGCTTGCACTGGCTGCCACACATCTTTAACCTCCCAACACAACCCCTACATTCATTGCTTAACCTCCAGCCATCAAACACAAGGTGTGACTGTTACAGAGCAGAGCCCTTCCAGTGCCTGAGGAGGACTTCCGTGCTCAGCCCTGTCGTGGGTGTGTGGGGTGACCCAACATTGCAGGACGATTTGTGTCCCAGCTGGTGGGAAACCCTTTCCCTCAGATACTGCCACGTGCCCTTGTTCACATGCAACTAACTGAACAGTGTACTTATTGAGAGGTAGCGTTTCCATCAAGGATGGAGAAATAGGAAACAAATGTATAAATTGCATGTGTCTGGGAAAGGGTAGTGCTTTATTGACACTTGCTGCTGTGGTGGGTCTGACAACGTGCACGTTGAAGTGTGATTTAAGCCAAGCTGATGTGTAGTGTGAGTCAGAGGATTGCACACATGTTCCACGACTTCCTTATAAAAAGCATTAGCCAGCTGGAGTATGACATCGAGCCTGTCATTTCAGGACAGAAATTTCAAGCACGCAAGTAACAGGTGTGCCTGCAAAATGCTGGACCCTTTAGGAAAGACTACTCTTTAAATATACGAGTGACTACGTTTGTTTTAGTGATAGGTCACTAAGCAACCTGCAATGAGAAAATACAGTCTCAGCAATGCTTCTTGGTACAGTCGGCATCTTTGGCATTGAATCACTGTGAATTAGCACTGATGGGAGCTGTGGGGCTTTATCTACAGCAAAATGCTAGGGGCAGATACCCGACAATGTCAGTGGTTTTAAGTATTAGTTAAAAAGCAGTTATGCAGGTTTCGAGTAAAGTTATTTTAAATAACATGCAGTACTGTCAGTTTTGCTAGTTTGTATGAAAATGGGTTAATAGTTACAAAAGTCCATATTCAGATGTGGTAATTTGAGCATTAAAATGACTCTTATTTGAACACTGCTGGAAAGCAAATTTTGTTGCAGTTGAAGGCAACTAAACTAGCTGAAAAAGTGTTAGAGAGGAAAAAAGGCACAGTATCTTTTAGAGGCTGCGTGTCTGTGAAATACAATAGTGCAAACCTCTGTGACTGAAACTCAAACAAGCCAGGTGGCCTCACCCAGTTGTTCCTCAGTGAGCTCAACCTCAGCATCTGTCACACCTAAGCATTGCAGTCAGTCACATGAATTTGAGTTTAGTGAAGCAAACAAGTGGGTCATTTGTCATTAAGAACATGCATCTTGTTTTTTCAACTTCTTGTAAAGCATTATGGAACATCTTCCCTAAAAAAAATTATCTTCACAACCTCTGCCCAAGATGTCGGAGAGATCTGGCTGTAGGTTGGGGCAGGACACAGAGGATGCAGTTACAGCTTTGCCTGTATCCTATAAATACCTTCATAATTAGCAAAACTTGTGGCTAGCTGTATCCTATAAATACCTTCATAATTAGTAAAACTTGTGGCTAGCTGATCAGCAGCACACCTCAGTGCCAGACCACGGAAGGAGACACTGGAGCACTCTCCTGCCCTTTGCTGTCCATAGAGGAGCCACCTCCTTGGGAAACCAGCGGCTGCAGTGTGCTCTGTCACGCTGTAACCCAGACCAGGGCATGCCCTTATTTCTGTTGATACAAGACTTACTAAAGCTTCTAGCAAGAAAACTAGCTGAGAAGCATGATGTCTGCACAATATAGATTTCTAGCTCTCCTTTGCTGATAGGAGTGAGCTACCTGAGGGTATGATCTGGCCTCAGGCAATGTGAATGCATGAGGGAGTAAACCACAAAATAAAAAATTATCCTGGGAAACCAGGTGAAAAAGCATTACGGAGCTGCTAAATAGCACTTATGCAGTAAAATGAATTGGCATGAGTGGGAAGACTGGGTGGGAAGACTGACAGTATGCCTGGTCACGGCCCCGTGGTTTTCTTTTGTAACAGGAAAAGCAGCCAGTGTGTAATCTTTCACGCTGAATTTACTGCTTTACTTCCTCTATGTCATAACCTCAGTGTTGCCATAGCATTTTAGCATGTCTGCATTTGCTAAAATGTAAGTTACTTGAACATGGAGACATTTGAATGGGTAAGATTTACTTGATGCTCCCTGCTTCCCCTGAAAAAAAGGCAGGACGTGTGCCCTCGGTGAAGTGTGTGACTGATGTGAAACAAGTGTGATGATAATCTTGGCCAAAGCTTGTGAGAAAGCAATGCCTGCTTCATTTCCAAGGAACAATGGTTTCAGTGGAGATTAAAATCAGTATTAATTGGAACTGACACAGCAGTTTTACAAGAAAACTCCACAAGGATGACTTTGTTAGGCAGACAACTGTTTATGTTGCATTCACTGCATTTCCATATTGTTTTAAGACCAATTCCTAAAATGTATTTCTTATAGCTCACACCATCTCCTAGCAGCACAGTCACTACTTGGTGAGAAGGACCAACATTTGTAGGACAGTATAAGGGATCAAAAATCAATTTAAACTTCTTCTGACAGTGCAGCTGCTTGTTACATCGCCCGCCTCTCCCACCTACCATGATGATGTTTATAGCAATTCTCTGGTATATGGATCTATAATTTTTTTAATATCAAATATCTTCTTACTTCCAGCAGCCTACTGAGCTCTGATCTCTGCAGGTCCTGTTGCAGTTCATTTGTCTGGTCAAACTGAACTGATGCTCTCAAAATCCTCAGGAAGAAACTAATGTAACCAACTGCAATAAACAAAGAACACGCAAACATTTTTTCTCTGCCCCCTTCTCTTTACCCTCTCCCCTTTTTAAACTTTAGTTTTATGAGCCTTTGGGAACAAGGGCACACCTTGGCTAGGGAAAGAGTAAATGTCCCTTTTGCCCTGGCACATGCTGCTGGAGGCATGACAAGCCCTGGAGCACACCTGTGCTCTGTGCATAGTTAATGTGCTCCAGGGAGACCCTCAGCACCCCTGCTTTGTGATGGGGTGGGGTGGGGGGCAGTGTCTGTAAAGAGAATTGATTTCCCAGGCTATCTGCTGCTATAGACTGGTGGCTGAGTGGCAGCAGTGATTGAAATGACTTGGTGGATGGTCTGGACACCTCCTGCCTGCCACCTGCTTAGCAGACAGGTCTACTGGACCAGACTTCACAGCTGGGGTTTTCTTTTTTGGGTTTGCTTGTTTTGGGGAGGATGGAAGCAAGGGCTTGTGTGTTCCTCTGATGGCTGGCTGGCAGCGGAAGATGCTGAGAAGCAGCAGGACCACCACCCACAAGTCCTCACCGGTGCCTGCTGAAGAGTCTGGTGAGGTGTTGGGGTTCCTCCACTGCCAGGTAATGGAGGAATGAAATGCAAACAGAAATGGCACCAGTGGCAGCTCAGCTGGGAGGATACATCCCAGCAATGTGCATACAGGTGCTCCAGCATCTGTGCAGTGCAGTCTCGCCTCTAGGAGCAAAGGTGGAAGCTAGTGGTCCCAGCTGCTCTCCTAGCCATCTCTCACAAGGCTGTGATCTGAGAACTGCCAGTTTATTGCAACATGAAGTGCTGAGGCCACAAGAGAGAACCACCCACCTTCTGAAAATATAATTTACATTTACAATTATCTTTACTGAAATACCCGAGAGGCAGAGTGGGTTATCTTGCTAGCACCAGGATCCACCAACTTCTAATAAGTTACTCAAGTCCATTAATTTCAAATGCATCTACTTATTTTGCTTGTCTCAATTTATGCATTCACAGTTTGGAAAAGTGAAGCATTCATGAGGCAGCAGTGGGAACTCAGGTTGTTCAACAGCTGTGCAAATAGAGCCTCAGGCGTTGAAGCTGGGCAGTGGAAAAAAGAAGATCTCTGAGAAAGATGAACTGAGCTGATGCCTTGCAAAAACTTGGTATTAGTGGTTAAAAAAATTCTAGGGTTCACTTTGCTTACTCTTGATGTTATTTTTTATTTGATTAATAGTGTTGAGGGCTTAATAATCCTTGGGATCACTGTTTTTCATAAACCGAAATAAACAGCAGACTTAAAATAAATATGACTCAATATTCTTTGCAGAAGGAATCAAAACAGTGTTGGACTTGTATCTTTTAAATTTGACATGGTCTTTTCTTGATGAACCCTTGTGTCTCTCTAGTAGAAGTGTTTGTTGGATGGTCTTGCAGGGAACAGTGCTGAGAACTATATGAGAAAACATGTTCAGCTCATAAAAGCTTTCCTTTAAAGGAAAAATCCTGCCATTAATGCACAAATTCTGTTTTGCTAAATGGAGCAAAGATTGGTGTATGAAATGTAACGAAGGCTCAGGACCACACCTGTATCTGTGTGGCTTTCATAGCTTATGCAGAGCTGCCATCACCTATTTGTAGCAGGTGCTGAACTGTATGGGATAAGCTACACCTGGCAAAAATACAACAAAACACTCAACTGCTGCAGACCCTGACTGTTTTCTCTAGGTCTGTCCCTCTTCCACTTTCTGCCAAGCAAGGGCTGGCATGAGAAAGTTGGTGGCTTTCCACGTTCCTTGCTTCCCCACTTTTTAGAACTCCATTTAACACCTTGGTTAAAAGAAAACAAACAAACAAAGAACCTCCAAAAGGATCATTAGTTGGATTATTTTTTTTTTAAACACCAATTGGCTGTAAACCAAGAATACTACCTCCAATTAAAATAAGAAATGTATGTGTTTGGGTGCTTCAGAGTGAACAAACTAAATTGAATCTGAGAGGTAAGTTATTGAAAGATGTTTGTATAAATACACTGGTTCAGTGTGAAAACTATTATCTATTTCAGAAGAGCTGAAAGTTGGAAGCTCTCCAGGAAAATGTATGCTTCTGCTGCACATGTCGAAGAGCAGAATTGCATTGCTAGCATTCAGATCAAGGCAGCTGGAGCCACTGCACAGGCTAGGGGAGGGGATGCTAAAGCTGTTGCTGAAGCTGCACCATCACTAGGAACCAATGAGTATGACCCCACTGTTACAGGGTCATCACCTGTGATGACTGTCACTGCTACGTGTGGTACTTAGCCTGCATTTTGCACTGTTAATTGCAATTTAGCCACAGGGCTGATGTGGCTAAAAGTACCAGTAGGTCTAGAAAGGGATTAGGCACATTACATTGAAACTTCAAGGAAACACCGCACAGTCTGCATGCAACTGAGCCCCTAAATGGTTGATTTCCAGATTGCATGCTAGGGAAAGGATTGCTTTATATTTGCATCATGCTTTATGCTCTTGCCCTAAGCAGTTACTGCTGGTTGGGGTCTGACTGAAATATGGGACTAGACTGGATTCATGCTAGTGAGCTGTTCCTCTCTTTTGCTACATCTTGTCTTGTACTGTGGAGTGCAGGCTGTCATCTCTGCAGCTCTGCCTTTTGCATCAAGGATCCTGAACCCACAACCTGTGGGTCCTTCTGCCAAACAGCAGGGACTTGGCAAGGGTCTGGCAGGGTCTCACCCATGTCACTCTACATGATGCTAGCTTCAATGCCTAAGAACGGGCTGTCCCCCTCTACATTCCTTTTTGTAAAACCAGGAGCAGGAAAATCCCTTTTCTTATCCTCCCTGGACCTGCACAATTTCTTCCTGCTGCAACTCTTGCAAAACAGTTTGCAGCTGTCTGGGTTGGCACTGAAAGGTGGTGATAACATCCATGGATAACGAGCTCTGAGAAGAGCAGTTAATGCAGTTCGTGTTTCAGTGATCGTGCTCCTCTCATCCCTACAGTAACCAGAGACATGTAGTACACAAGCACGATGTTCATTGCACAGTGCTATTTTCATCCCTTTCCCCTTCTTACCAGCTTTCAACAGCTTGCTGTGTGGATCCTCCCCCTGTGCTGGTCTGGCAGCTTATGACAGTGGTCTCTGAAGTGGGGGGGCATGCACCCCAGGGCTTGTGCAAGACAACCCATTGGGGTGCAGGAAGAAAATATTTTTTGTACATATAAATAAGATAAGAGTATATTTTTAAAATACTGTTTATTTAATCTTTACTCGTCCTTTCTATTTCTGTGTATGTTTTATGATGTACCTGATATACGGTACAGTAGTATATATATATGATTTATAAGTAAATAAATATACATATATTGGGTGGGCATGCTCAAAATTTTTTTACTGATAGGGATGTGCAATCAAAAAAACTGTGGAGGCCACTTGTCTAAGAGACATCTTGGAAAGCTGACTTCTGCAAACTCTTCCGTTTCTTGAAGAGCTGGTCTGGTTTTTTGCTCCGAATCAGTCTGCCCCACTGGGGCTGTCACTCCTTGACTGTCATCTACATGAGTACTTCCAGACTGCCTCCTATGTGATTTTCAGTCACACCTGAGATCTATACAAACAGTGGTGTTTTCACCAGTCAGGCTGGGATGAGCTGGTTGTATGTTGCTGCTGGAGCAGAAGTCAAGACAACTAATCTGTCAAATTTCTGAGGGGGTCTACAAAAGCCTGAATGTAAAGATACATAACCATCCTGCACAGAAAGAGCGAATGAGTTTCAAGTATCAATCTGCTGGATGGAGGTCTGGCTGGGAAAACAAAGTCTGTGTTAGAAAACTATACTCTATATATACAGCTAAGTGGTAAAACTAATACAGTGCCACATCAGACCTGGTATACTGTCCACCTTCTGCCACAGGCTTTGGTTGGATGCATCCTCTCTTAGTGCCTCCTTTGCATGCTTGTACAATGACCTTACCTGTCTTTTACTTGCTGTTTGTGTCAATTTTAAGGCCTTTGTGACAGTGGCTGCAGCTTGCTGTGAGGTCAATGAGATTGACCTCACCCTCCGTATGTTGACAGTGATCTTGGGTAGAAGGTCCTCCCCTAGTGAGTACAGCTCAGCGTAGCTGCAGATGAGTAATAAGGCTGGGTTTATGCAAAAGGAGGGCAGTACCTAAATTCAGAACGACCTACTTAGACCATGTGTATTGAGTTAGTAGGTACTAATGAAATTCAGTGTAAAGAGCCACAAGGTTGTAAGCAAAGGAAACTGCAGTGACCTGTAGAGGGTCACCTTCAGCTGTCCCCTTCTCGAGCAAGTGTGTTAATGGGGAAAGATTTGGAAATTGACATAATTGAAACAGTAAATAAACCTTCTGCGTGAAATTTCAAATCAATACATGTGAGAGTTATGCCTGCCTTTAAAAATCTGACAGTAAAAGTGCTGAATAAATGGCAGAAGAAAATCATCCTCATTTGATTCAATAAAAAAGGTCTCCCTTTTCTCCTGCACCCCATTTCAAGGTGTCCATCTCTGCCAACTGAAGTACCACTGGGAATTGTGAAGGAGGCATCTGTGGGGAAATGGAGGGGGTTTAATGTGTTCCCCCTTAGTAACATGTATGCGCACCTTATATAGATTTTTCTGAGTTACCTTTTGGCCTTACTAAAGCAGCATGTGCTTCACTTTAACAAGATGGCAGTCACACTGGGACACAAGCAGATATTCCTTGGAAGGAAAGCCAAAGTTTGGGTTCTGTTCTCAGGAGAGTTTCATCTCCAGCCCTTTGAGAACAGAAACTTGGGTGTCTAGGGGTGTTTAGTATCTGAACTGGGCCTGGCAAGGGCTGCTGTGAAATGATGAGCTGCACCTCAAGTAGTAAACTGTGTCTTAAGCCCCTGAGAGCTTTGCAGATGAGGACCTTGATTGTTTAGGAAGTGAATATGTAGGTGATGGGAGTCTGCAGATGAGATGTGATTTATAGTGGTGGGAATGTTGTCCTGTAAGCGACTCTGTTACCCAGTGTGCAGCTCTAATGCACACACAGAGCAGAGACGTTTGTTGCATGTCTGCGTAGAGATGGGCACTAGGTGGTAAATCCACAAAGCTCACACGCCTCTTAACACAGTAAAATATTCTATGCACTTGGAACAATTTTTTACAATTACATTCAGTCACACTTAATTCTCATGGGTTCTTAGGAGCCTTGTCTCTATTTGAAGGTACAGTGTTCTTTCTTTTCACCGCTCATGTTCTGTGGGGAGGGGGCTTTGTTGGGAGGGGGCTCTCTTTGCTCGAGGGTGGATCTTCGGTTCCAGTAATTTTCTGTTCAGTCTCATTAACCATTTGGTTCTCCTCAAGCTTATCTTGTTACTCCTCAGTTTGACATATTTATGGTGTCTCTCCCTTCTCCCAAGGCCATGTTATGCCAACTGTCTGTATCATCCTCTGTTTTTCAAACTCTCTCCTGTTCTTCACTGTAGATACTTACATATTTTTATAAATTTCAAATTAAATAACAAACTGACCTTCTATTAATCATGTATCTGTAAGCTGTTCAACTACAGGAGGGTGTCCCCCTGTGAAACCTTGAATACGCAGGGTCCTGGAGCTGCTAGCAGGTTAGATGCTGCAAAAATGTCCTTACTACAAGATGGAAGTACGAAACTGGGCAGTAACAGGGTGACGTGGATGATCATGAAGGGTTTTTAAGTAGCAGGTATGATCAACTCATTTTTGATCCAGGTTAATTAATTTAATGAGAACACGCCCACCCACCCCCCACTAACATCTGTTTCCAAGCTTGAAATCAACAGGTGCTAGGGTGGTAGAGCCTGCCTCTCAGTAAAGGAGGATCTTGGACCTGCACACATCCTTGCACCCTAGGACCAGCAGTACACACTGCACAGGGCACTGCAGTCTGTGGCCTGCTGTGAATATTTAGGACCACCCAAAGAAAGCCAAGAGTCTCATCAAAATAAAGAGTCATGAATAAGCAAGCATTGATTTATAATCAAAGGTTTGCCTGTGCCCTAGCAGTCTGCTCCCAGCCTTTTGGTTATAATCTGTAACATCTAACCAGGGGTCCTCACACTGTTTAACCAGGGGCCGGCGCGGATGCAGTGGCAGGCAGTCATCTGCGGCTGCTTGGTTTCCCCCCCCAACCCCGAAGGGGGTTCTGTAAATACCGGGGGCCGGATTGAGGACCCTGGGGGGCCGTATCCAGCCCGCGGGCCATAGTTTGAGGACCCTGTAAGCTAACTAGTAAGACCTTTGAAAGTGAAACATGGTTGTGTCCTGGCTACATGCTTTTGCTTCTCTTCAAACACATTTTTTGCTAAGAAAACAATCTATCACACTTTATAGGTAAACTGGCATTTGGTAGAGCTGTCTTTGAAGGGAAGTCGCTATGGAGACTTTTGGCCATTCCTCTTTAATCTCAGACATCATCATTTCTGAAGGGGAGAGGCAGGGACAGCAGCAGGCAGCCAGCCCATGACAGCTGCTGTTAGCCATGCAGGCTGTGTGTAACCCCTTTGCTGGCACGGGGGGTGCACCTTCTGATCTCAACACTGTTTTGTTTATTTTTCAGCTGTGCATCAACAAGTACAATGACAAACCTGGTAAATGTTATTGTGCCCATGTATTTACCATGAGCCAAAAGCAGCTCCTTGCCCCACATTAGCGCCAAGCAGTGCAGCACGTATATTGTGCAGGACTGGATGTGGAGGCACATCTGTGCCCAGCACTGAGTCCAGCACTGCACATCTTCTGAGCTACAATTCTACAGCAGCTCACACAGAACAACACATTTGGGCAAATATATATGACACTGAGTGCAGAGCTGTTCAGGTTATTTAATTCAACACTTCCAACTTGAATGCAACAATTTCTCCCTCCTGTCCCTGTGACACACAACCTTCTCCATGATGGGACTGCATTTTAAAGGAGGTGGTGTAAATGCTTCTTCCCATGTGATTTGTGCTGAATAAAAAGTTAATGGTGATGTCCATCCCAGACTAAACATCAGCAGATTTTGTGTACGTGCATGTGCATGTGTTAGTATCTAGTGTAAAAAGCCATGGGTCTGAAGAAAATGATTCACACAGCTGTTAGGGTAAGTACTGCTGGTTTGGATTTCTTTCCAATAGGGGATGCAAAAAGAGAAGGAAGGCTGAAGAAAACTTTCCAGCAGCACAATATCCTGCTAAGTTATGGACAGGGAAATTTCAAAAGGAGTGCAAAGAACATCTGGAAGCTTCTGGTTTACATTTCCTCTTTCCCTAAATAATTTTAATTAATCTTGGCTGTATTTAACACTGGACTTTTATGGACCCTTTCATCCTAGGGCCTTATTTAAGTCACAAAACATACCCAAGAGATACACTGTCATTTTAGGTATGCAAAGAAACAGAGAGCACAGAAATAGTCCACTGGCAAGGCAACACAGGAAACTTTTAGCAGAGGGAGGAAGGAATCCTGGGGTCCCTTGGGGTCTCAGGCAGAGTGCTGTCGGTTGCAGCTTCTTTATGGAAACCAAGGTTGACTATAAGATACCGTATCTGCTTTCTATTACTTCAAAGCGCTTTTACAGGAAAAGATGATTTCTAATATTAGAAATAATGGCTAAAATATGCATGCACCTTTCCAAGGGCAAAAATACTTTCCTAAGCTTCTGCAGATGCAGTGCTTGTGCAAGGCAATGTCACTGCGCAACTCCTTCTTGTCTTTTTAAAAATATCTCACAGTTACAATCAAAGTAAACATACTGCCAGCTCCCAGGATGGACCTCTTGAATGCTCAACTTGACATCGTAAATACAGTTGCCTCTAAATAAATAAAGTAACGTTGACCCTTCTGAATACTAAAATCCTTCATTTTCCCTGTCCCTCTCATGGAAATTATTGTAATTTTATTTCATCAGAGAGCTGTGGGCTGTGTAACACCTCTTCTAACATAGCCCTTAATGAAGCTACCTGCATGAGAAACTGTAAAAATCATCCTAGCCTTCTTCCAAGCCTCCCTGCAATGCTGTCTGCACTACCCTTCTCAGCTCCACCGCACTTTCTAATTGCTTCATTTTATGACTAGCATTCTCCTGCCTTACAGTTGCTTCATGCAGATACACGGCTGCACTTCAAACAGTATGACTGTACTATTACTTTGCAAACAGCACATCTATGTTTGATTAAGTTTGGGGTGGAATTTAATGGAGGTGGTGCAGGCTAGCCCTTACCCAAAGTGAAACTTGCTCAAAATGGAAGGTCAATGTCTTCAACAGATCCATCCCCACAATGCTTTTCTTAATGAAAGGGAAGAAAAGTATTTCCCCTTCCTACCTAAAACTTAATTGTACTTTAGTTAAAAATAAAAAAAGCCATTCCTCATCTGCATGTGCAATGAAGCATGCCAAGATGAATAACCTATCTAGCATGCAAAATACTCCTAAGCATAGATTTGCATCTGCTATTGAGGCTCACATATCATTTCATGACTGGCACGAGTATATTTGCGAGGAGATGGTCAAGTACTGTAAATACACCCACATGGAAGAGCTATTCCAGCAGGGACTTGCTGTGCACTTTTGACTCACTTAGCTCTCTCCTGTCCACTGCTCCCTCTTTCAGGACCCTGTTGGAACTCATCAAATAATGGCTTTAAACTAAAGTAAAAAAACAAAACAACAAAACCAAAACCAGCTGGAGAAACGTCATGCCATTCTCCTTCAATTTGCCATTCTTTTGGTAACGTTGCAGTACCTCAGCTACAAGCAAGACCCCTTCCAAGGTGTATTACCCATGGGCTACTGCTGTGACAGTGCTGTCACTTGTAGAGCTCCAGTGATGGTGGCAGAGGTACCCCCACTGGCAGAGGAGAGTCTAGGCCCTCTGTGAGGATCAAAACTTTCTCCAGTCATGGTCAATGATGCTGTCATGGCATCCTGTGCCCAAGAAAACCCTTTCAAAGTCCTCTTACCCTTTTTGAATTCCAACTTCGAAATCAAAAGAAGCAAATGTCTTCTTTCCTTCCCACCCTTCTGCCAAGGACTTGAGTACATTTCTATACCTGTTTTTGCTTTATGGTTGACTTTTCCCACTGGTTTCTCATCATCTGAAGCCGATTTAGGTTGTGTGTCTTGCAGTAGTTTTTCCTGGGAGAGGAATTAATGGCCAGAGGACAGCTGATGTGTTCAAGCAGTAAGGTGGCTTTTGAGTATGTGACTAACAGGATACAGAGTGGTGGCTGCATGCAGACTTTTTTTCCATTCATGGTCCAAATGAAGCGATCACCTCAAATGTATGGAATAGGAAATCTGAGCTGCAGTGCACTTGTATTGAGTGTATATGGGTATAACACAGAACCTACCTAGACAGGTAAACCCACACACATATGTACATGCAGCACATTCTCCATATGAAATAAAAAACATTTAACTTTAGGGAATTCACTTAACATATAAAAGGTGAACTTACTTTTCTATGTAACATCAGTTGTGCTAGGAACTGCAGCTCAGAAAGGTTGTTTACACTGCTGTGAAACTGTCACACAGAATGTCATACCTCAGCAAAAAGACTTATTTCTTACAAAGGGGTTTGTAGGCAATGAGGGAAAAAATGAAAAAGCGCTAGAAAGGACCATATTTTGTTCTATAGTTTCACACAATAACACGGCAAGAGGTATTTCATGGCAAGCAACAGTAAAGGACTTCAATAAAAAACCACACACAGCGTGACTAATGAAATGTAGCTTTTCTGCCTCCCAAATAAGAGAAATGTGCATGAGTTAGAGAGAAAAAAACAATGGAATAACAGGAGGATGGAGGAAAGAGACTGGTATTGTTAAACTAACGTCAAATGTGCTTCTTTTCTGTTCTCTTTAATTGGTTGAGCCATTGCCAAAACCCCAAATAATAAAACCCCAGAACAAGTTCAGCAATAGGCCCTATATCTGAATCAGTATAACTTGCACTGTGGCTGTCCCAGGATTACTTAATATATCTTGATGAACAGATATTAGAGAGCAGTAGTAGGGAGGATGAATGTGAAATGGCTCTGCCGCCTGCAGTGGTTGTGGGGGTGGTGACAGTGCCAGCCCACGACTTCCACCTCCACGACACTAGGTGAGTCCTGCTATGATTAGCGTTAATCAGTGCTTTTTCCCTTTCAAAGTATAGCCAGGGACTTCTGTGAAATCACTTAGTTGGTAATGAGGGATGATTTAATGATGGCTCAATTTAAGCCCCAACAGAGCACTTGCATCTCATGTCACAAGCTGCCACCCCTGGCTGGTGGCCTCAGCAGAAAGGCTGCTTGTTGAGCAACGCAGAGCTGACCCAGGCTTAAAGCCATCTCCATCAGTGCTGCTCAGCGCCGAGCTAGAAGGAGCATGTTCCCTCCTGCATTATTGCTCCTGCCTGCCCTTCTTGTAAAGGAGCAGGATGTTGCAGTCCCCTCCAGCGCAGCTGCCGGCACTGCTTCTCCAAGCCACTTCTGAGCAGTTGCCTCTCCCGCGGTGTCCAGCTGGGCAGCCCAGCTCCTCCAGGTATGGATGTGGCAGGGCAGCAGTGGCCAGTCCTGTGAGGCTGGCATCCGCTGGAGCCCATCGGTGATGGGTGAGGAGACAAAGCTGGCTCTGTTCCCCTCCTGGGAGCCTGCCACACTCTGCACAGAGCTGTCGCCAGAAGCCGGAGAGGGGACAGCATGTCCCAGGATGGTGCAGGGTGCCAGGCATGCAGAGCTGGCTCTTCTCTACATAAACTACTGGGGTTTAAAACCTCACTGGTGCAGAAACAAATGCAGAAGCAGCTCTCTATTCATACCCTTGTTAACAAGAAAGTGTAATCCAGAGGGACCTCGACAGGCTTGAGGAGTGTGCCCATGTGAGCCTCATCAGGTTCAACAAGGCCAAGTGCAAGGTCCTGCACCTGGGTCGAGGCAGCCCCCTGTACCAATACAGGCTGGGGGATGAATGAGTTGAGAGCAGAGAAAGAGAAGGACTTGGGAATTCTGGTGGATGAAAAACTGGATGTGAGCCAGCAATGTGTGCTCACAGCCAGTCATACCCTGGGCTGCATCAAAAGAAGGGTGGCCAGCAGGTCAAGGGGAGGAAATTCTCCCCCGCTACTCCACTCTTGTAAGGCCCCACCTGGAGTACTGCATCCAGCTCTGAGGCCTCCAGCACAAGAAAGACATGGACCTGTTGGAGCAGATCTAGAGGAGGGCCCAAAAGTGACCAGAGGGATGGAACACCTCTCCCGTGAAGAGAAACTGAGAGAGCTGGGGTTGTTCTGCCTGGAGAAGAGAAGGCTCCAGGGAGACCTTGTTGCAGCCTTTCAGTACTTAAGAGGGCACTTATAAGAAAGATGGGGACAGACTTTTTACCAAGGCCTGTAGTGACAGGACAAGGGGCAACAGTTTTAAACTAAAAGAGGGTGAGTTTAAATGGGACGTAAGGAAGAATTTTTTTATGGTGAGGGTGGTGAGACCCTGGGACAGGTTTCCCAGAGAAGCTATGCATGTCCCATCCCTGGATGTGTTCAAGGTCAGGTTGGATGGGGCTTTGAGCAACCTCATCTAGTGACAGATGACCCTGCCCTTAGCAGGGGGGTTGGACTAGATGGTCTTTAAAGGTCTCTTCCAACTCAAACCATTCTGTGATTCAGGATGGAGAGTGCCTGTAGCACTACTGCCTCCTTGGCTGTATATAATGCATGGTTTTAAGTTACATAGGTTGACTTGTTTGTTTCTCCCACTGATTCCTAGTGCAGCACCTTCCTTCTGCTGATGCGTGTAGCACCCTGATGGGGAAACTGCAGAGGACCCCTGTCCAGGTCACACAAGCCACCACTGCAGCTCACACTGGCTTTGCTTCAGGTTAATGCTGACTTGTTCATGGCCAGCAGCGGGCCTGTACCAAACTCTCACGAGCAAAGTGCACTGACAGAGGCCAGGCTAGGGGACTCTGGCCTGACAGCCTGTGCAAAAAGCCCAGCCAGCAGCAAACCTTTCCCTGAGCTGGTGATAATCCCATTCCTTTGGTTCTTCTTAATGCAATTTAAAGCATTAAAAACAAATTTACCTTGCAAAAACCAGCAAAAAAGGCAGCTTCTCTTAAGATTCTCAGTTGCTATGCTAAGGCAGCAAGAGAAGGTTGTAACGATTATTTCAGTAAGTGATGAAAGCATCTGTGAGTGTGTTGACCATTAAGAGCTCAGTTGAACTCCTGGTCAGATTCAGGACAGCGTGTTCTCCCTGGGACAGTGGCTGACTGCCGCAGATGGCTTCAGCTTTCCCAAGTTGCTAGCTGCCTGTCTAAAGCATATGCTGCTACAACAACCCTTTTCGCTAGCTGTGATAGCAGAGGTCATGTTCTGCATGGGAACACAGCAAGCACATAGCAAAGACATGACAGCAGCGCACAACGCTGTTGTTCACAGCAGAAACCCAGCACCCCCGCTCTGAGTAAAGTGCTGAGAGTAAACCAGTGCTCCACAGGGAAGCTGAGTGCCTAGGGCTCCTGCAGGTGGATGTCAGGGGCCTGAAATACCCCTTCTGCTGGGTAGGTACCGCTGGCACACAGAGAGAGGGCCGCTCATGCTGCGCCTGTTTACTGCATCCACAGTGCTATTTCCAACAGCGGGACTCTGGCTGTGCTCCTGAGGGAGATTAAGGCTGCCCTTCTTTCTGCAAATCCTTAGCTGAGATCATCCGCAGCTTCAGTACTGCACTTCAGCAGGGCCAAATCCTATTTTGCAGTTTTATAACCAGTGCTGCTGTGACAGCTGCCATCTACAGCGACAATGCCCATGGACGTGCTGGGGAGCCCTGCAGCCAAAAACATGGATCTTCCCCAACTGCATTGCAAAGGAGAAGCATGGACAGTTGCTTTCTCTTTAGGTGGCCACCAAAAGGACCTCTGCCTGTGGTCCCCAGGAGGGCTCATGCAGGTGCGGTAGCTATGCTGTCTGTCAGCAGCCCCAGCTAAATCAAGGTTGGCCAGAGCTTCCTTCTAAGGATCTGAAACATGGTGTGATCATGCATGCAAAAGGCTTGGTGGCCCCCTCAGTGGCGCTGTCACTGGGGTGACACGTGACATGGAAGCAGCTGCTGCTGATCCAGCTGGAAAGTTAAATACAAATATAAAAAATTATGTTTGACCATAAACACAAATATAAAAAATATAAAAAATTATGTTTGTAACATAGAGGATGACCTTCAGGATGCTTCAGCAAATGCAACTGCAATGCCCAAGGCTGTGTGTGAGTGGCTGTTCAGAACGTGATGGCCATTTCAGCCCATGAAGCCACCCAGGTCCAACTGTCAGTGACTCCCTGGGTGCTCGGGGCAGAGCATCTGCCTGGGGTGCCAGGGGCCTGTCTGTCAAGCATGTGTGGAAAGAGTTGCTGTGGAAAGTGCTGCAGATCTTGTTTTATATACTGTGGAGCAAAAACATTCAGGCAGCATGTGTCTGTGCTGTTTCCACTGGGCTTTAACAGGTCATTTTTTTTGTACTTTCAAAACCATGCTATGCAATACTCTATGAAAAGCACCATCCTCCCCTACTTTCTAGTATATGCATTTCTAGAAGTTATAAAGAAATGGTTATATTCTATGCATTTTGGTCTTATTGTATCGCAACCTTTATATATATATTTTTTAAGAGTTGAGTAAACAAGGTTAAAAGCAGGTACTGTGTCAGTCTGATCCAGGTTGATGGCTCTTGTGCCCATCTTGTGTGTTATGTTGGGGGGAGAGGGTGAAACCGAACTGAAACACACGTCTGTGTTTTCTTGTCTTTCCCTAAGTGAGACTTCTCCCCATCTCCCCACCCCAGAATCAAAAATTTAGGAGGTACACTTTTGACTTGAAAAGCCAGCCTTGGCGGACAGTTTTAGTACAATGCTCTGGTAGACCTCCTGTGCCTTTCGCAAAGACGCAAAACTAGCATAATTTTATGTGGTTTGAGAAGTACACTGGCTAACCCAGATTGGTTTTGACCTGGATGGCAAGCTCCTGCATACCTGTCTGGCTTGGTTTCTATCAAGTCAGCTCCCACGGTTTGGGCAGCTGCCCTAACCTACTTTCTCCAGGAGACACAGGTAGAAGCTAGGTCGGCAATGTGGGAAAAAATATCAAAACTTCTGTCTGAGATGTGGAAATACTGCATTCAAAAATGAAATTTATCTGTTTAAGAAGTGTCTGTCCTGACACTTATGTTAAAGCAGGGCTGAAATGACTTCCTAAATTTGCAGGTTGTTTGAATTTCCAGATCTCTGCTGGCTGAGAAATTCTCCAAGCTGTAGTGACCAGATCCAAATGTAATGCCATCCAGAGATGGTAAGTGTTGCTTGTGCCTGCAAAACTTTTGTTTTTCTGATGCTTTCCTTTCATATTTCCAGTGTTTCAGATTTGAGATTTCAAGAAGATAAGTAGCTTGTGTAGAGTCCTCCAAAGAGGAAATGCACAAGGTACTCTTTCACAGACGATTTCTGGCAGATTTTTTTTTTAATTGCCTTACACAGACCACACAAAAATCATTTGCCATTGATGTTTTGCCTTAGTATAGAAAAATAGTGCTATCACATCTTCACATGGGCCGTGTTTGCTTGTTGCTCTGAGTGTTGTTTTGTAAATAATAATGGTGCTTCTCTAAAACTAAAGGACAAGGCTTCTGCCCACTGGTTATGTTCCAGTGATGCTAAAACAGAAAAAAATGAGTATTTCAGTGGTCTTCACTGTCCCAGCATCTTCACATAATTTAACCAACAGGATATGATAAGAAGATGCAGGTGGCTTCTTCCAATGTGTAACATCTTTAAGCCTGCAGCTGATTTGTGTAAACAGTTATTTTCTCAATAATCTCTTATACGAGGAGACTTCCTGTGAATTGCATAATTTGAGAAAAAATACCACTGGAAGACTCTAGAGCTTGAGAAGAAAACAATAGGTGCTTTTCTCTCCTCTGATTGCCAGCAGTGACATGTGCTGAGAACATGCGTCATGCAGGTCTCAACTCCCAAGGCAATGGCTGCAAATTCAATTGCTTCCCCACTGCTGCTCTGAGCATAGCATCTCCCCTCACCACTACTTCAGCACGAGACATACACAGAAACTGGGACAGGTGACTGGGAAAAGCAGCGGTGACAAGTGGCAGGGATGAGCTGTTAGCTTTGCACATTTCTGGGCAGTGGAGAAACAGCTTAAAAATGAAGGAGAGGGGAAGGTGGAAAAGGAAACAAGAAACAGCAGAAGCGGTAGTAAAACAAAACTGGTTGAGGAGTCAGTAGCGAAGACTGACAAGGTAGGGAGCATGGCACACCAGTAAGGGATAAGTTAGCTGGTTACAGGGAAACAAGCTGTATTGTCTCCTTAATCTGGAAGATTATTTTTGCCCTGCAAAAGCATACATTCATTTGATACCAGGTATCAGGGGATAAACAGGTTTCTCTGTCTCATTATGACCTGAATCCTGTCATTTCTATAGGGGGAATGACTCAGAATATATATATTGATAATTTGTATCATCATCACTACATTTCCTACATGAGCATCAGATTTCTTAGTGCCCTAGTCATATAGATAAAAATTACCTCTTATCTAGAGTAGGGCTGCAAGCTGGGAAACAAAAAGCCCATAGATAAACCCACTAACCAAAATGATGTAGGGGAGGCTTTCCACATCTCTGCTGGGCTGTCCCTGTCAGAAGGGCCCAGACCAGGGCTGGAGCCCCCACACCTCCCACCCCACCACAGCACTGCAAGCTGGTGTGTTCCCAGGAGATACAGGAAGAGTTGTGTCCCTTAGAAAGACAAGGCAATCACTTAAAAAGTATGTTAGTGCACAGTGGGTGCAGGTTTAACATCTATCTGTAATTCACGTTGACCAGCTTGGTAAGGGGATGCTGTCTGCTCTGCTCTGAAGCCTCACAGCACCATGCGGCATGCCGTACCCCAGTGGTGCTTAGCACACCTGTATGCGGGGCGTGCTGCAAACAGCCCAGTGTGACAGCCAGCTTTCCAGGTTCCTGACTGTATGGGGCCCCGGCTGAGCCGCGCCGCAGCCCTCGTAGGGCCGTGCTTGTACTGGTAGCTAGAAGGGTGCTGATAACACAGCGGTGTTCTGACCACTGCTGGGCAGCGTCCCACAGCAGCAGGGCTGTTCTCTGACCTTCCCCCCCTTCACCAGTGGGCTGGGGGTGGGCAAGACCTTGGGAGGGGACACACCCAGGACAGATGACCCAAAGTGACCAATGCAATATTCCACACCATACGACATCTGCTCAGATACAAAAGCTAAGAGAAAGGAGGAGGAAGCGGGGGCATTTGTTATTTAGGATGTTTGTGTTCTGGAGCAACTGCTACAGGTACTGAAGCCCTGCTTCCCGGGACGTGGCAGAACGTCACCTGCTGATGGGAAATAGAAAATAACATCTTCTGTTTTCCTTAGCTTCCGTGTGCGTGACTTATATCTTGACCCACAAGGTTATTTTCCATCTTCTTTTCTCCCCCGCCCCACCCTGTTTTGCTGATGCAGGAAGTGACAGAGTGGCTTGGTGGGCACCTGGAATCCAGCCAAGGTCAACCCAACACACTGACCCTGTCTCACACACAGCTGAAGCAGTGATTTTTCTTTTAGGAGTTATATGCCTGCTTCCAGTGAACAGGTGGCTCCTCTCTGCCTGCAGTCCTCTCTGCTACAAGCGTGTGCTCTGCAGAGCACAGTGGTTTTGGCCCAGATACAACACGGTGGGAGAAGTAACCCAACTGGGTTCATCCTATTTCTACTGTTTGGGTTGTTTTTTTTTTTTTAGTTTTCTACTCCCACCCATTTCACTTGCTCCCAGCTTGCTAAACCTTCGTACTGGGTGCAAAGAGCTTCATATGCTGAGAGGATCCGTGTTTCTTCACACTCCTCCTACACAACTTCAAAGATGAACTTGTTATGGGGCATTCCAATACATTGACTGTATGGACTGACTTCTATTTTTGAGATGTGCTATCAAAATCATCCCATCCTAGCTACAGGTCAGCACAAGCAGAGCTGTGCATTTTATTGGGCTGGTTAAGTTAGGCTGTGGTTAAGAAGAAGGCATACTGTGTGTTTTGCCAATAGCATGTTCTGGTTTCCTCCTGAGAGCCTCGTTCAGTAGGCTGATAACTTCTTTCCAATAGGATTAGCACTAAGACACAAACACATAAGGACATGTCCATATCCTGCTTTGGCTTCTTTATATGCCCTTATGGGAAATTCTTAATGTACATAGATGGCTTGCACTGCAGTCCAGCTTATATCCATCTCTAAAAAGATGAGATTTAATCGAAGCAAAGATGAGCTGGTATGGAAAGGTGTGGGTGAAACAGAAAGAATAGGCAGCATACAGATGTTCATGGAACAAATACAGTCAGCAAATGTCTTCTTGTGAATGTCACAGTGAGAAAGTTAAAAAGGTTTCATCACAGTAATGCTGTGGGAAGCTCTGTGGTAGCTCAAGCATGTCAGAAAAGAGTAAGAGGAAACTGGTGGATTTTATACACCCAAGTTTCAAAATTACGATCTTCTGATGAGAGTGGTATATAAGCAATTAGCAGATACCCTGCACAGAACAAGCTACTTGTTCTGCAGCAGTGCTCAGAGGCAGAGAGTGTATCATCATTTTTCCAGATGCTTAATTGATACCCCCTGAAGATGACAGACTCTTGTGGTTTCCTTTTCCTTCCTGCTCACCCTTTTCTCCCATTCTTTGATATTTCCATAAAGCACAACAATTCTCCAGAACTGCTAAAAAGGAGACAGCATCCTCTGCCTACAACTTGCCTGTCTCTGCAGTAAGTCTCCTGGCTTTCATCAAATGCGTGATGAAGGGTGACACTGCAATTCTCATAGATGAATACTGTCTTATGTTGGTAGTGTCCTAAGTGACAAAAAGAGGTCATTTTTATGGAGACTGTCATCACCTTTTATTTTTTTTCCTGAATAATACTCTGAATTCCAGCTCTTATCTCCACTTCATGCCAGGAGAGATGCTTGTGCAGAGGCAAACCTGATGCCTAGGTGTGCAACCACAGGTAGGCGAGGCAGTGAAGGTGGATTCATTGCATTGCAGAGGGTCACTCAGCAGTGTGTTCCCCTGGTCAGATTCTGTTTCATTGCAGTGTTGGGAACTGTTCTGTGCTGCTCAGCATGTCTCCAGTTCTTACCTGTTAACTGCTGGGGGAGCAAGCACAGTTCCCTTACCACATTAATGTACAATGCAAGCTCATTCAGGCAATCTGCTTCTAGCTACTGCCTGCAAACTTCTGCTTTGGGGCAAGTTAGCTCTGTAACTGAAAAGTGCAGCTGTGTCATGGTGCCTTTGACCTGCTTCTGACAGGGGCAGCTGGATTACCAGCCATGTTTTGCAGACAACTGCAGGGAGGACAGTCCTGCTTCAGACTCAGAAATTGCTTTTCTGTACCATAGGGAGCACAGAGAGCTGCCCAGTTCCCTGCAAAGGAAAAAACAGTAGGTGAGAGGAGAAATAATTTCAGATCATTGTTCTGCCTCAACTGTCCCCCTATTTCACAAAATCTGCTTAAAATGGTATGCCTCACAATCCAAGCTCTGTTTCTTTGTCTCCTGATACAAGGTTCAGGAAAGATGGACCCAGCATCACAGACTACTTTGATTTTTGTAGAAGCTCATGTCAAACACCAAATGGCCATGTCCAGATTACCCCACCTCATTGTAGTCTGGAGCTCGGACATGTGAATTACTTCTTGTGCTTATCAGCAGTTGTGTACCAGGTCCTGCATTTTGTTTGAATTGGCCTTGAAAAAAATCCAGATTCTTATAAATATTTTGACCTGCTGCTGGGCTATAGAAATCTATTCTTAGAGAAAATGGTGCTATGGCAACTGTCCCTGCAATATGACACAGTAGCAAGAATACTGTCTTCATTTAATCTGTATCTCCCAAAATACCTTCTGCACATCCCAAGCCACCTGGCTTTCCCCACCCTCTTCAGAGCCGAGGAAGCAGCTCCTTCCCAATTTATTTTTCTAGTTCAGTCTGAGGCAAAGCTATCTTGAGCCAATTTAAGTAGATCTGAAATAACATACTAGTCCCAGCTGTCATAACCTATATTGCAGGATATTTGCCTTGCTTTCCTATGACACTTTCCCAGTTGCTCATATGATGTCTTTTCCCCTCAGGACTTGCTAAGTAGTTCTTTGACATGGGCTCTATCATACACTATATTTCTCTCTGTATATCCTACCAAAGTTGAGCTGTCAACTTGAAATCTTCTGCTTACATATTTTTTAATCAATATAACATAATATATATTCAGAGATTAACATTTCTATACAAAGCCTCCTCTGACAAGGCAACCTTGCATTAGTGAATTAATTTATGCCCATTACAACAGCTAGACTTTCGGGAGCCCATGTGTGTTGAGAGCTTGCTTCATTTGGGACCTATCCATACTCATGCTAAGAGGTGGGTTTTGCCTTAAAGAGCTGAAGACCTGGTGTTATAAACATGCTCAGAA
This sequence comes from Falco peregrinus, assembly GCF_023634155.1. NCBI lineage: Eukaryota > Metazoa > Chordata > Aves > Falconiformes > Falconidae > Falco > Falco peregrinus. The sequence goes on from NC_073739.1 coordinate 22,347,293, forward strand.
CTAGCTATTACACATTCAGACCTGTTAGCAGTAGACCTATAGAAAAATCGAAAACGTTTCAACTCTCCAGATCCTTGCTAATTGTCTACTAATTTCTCAAGTACACTATGGGCTCGTACATGTCATCTGGCTAGTAATTGGGATCTGCAAGTGCTGTTTGCTTGGGTACTGAGCCACCTACAAGTTTCACAGCATTTGGTGAGTAATTGAAGGATTTGTGTGTTCAGTACATCCCATATGCCACAAATGTCTTCAAGTGGCATGATAGCAACAACATGGCTATTGAAAAGTTCTGCAGCTAAATTAATCCCTGATGTAACCCCACTGACTTTGGAATGCTGACAACTAACCTGCAGGTGGAAAAGCATGCACAAGGCTGTAGGATGTAAAGTGGCTTTTCCTCCTACCTTGCTTGGGCTTTCTTTGTGCTGCTGCCCTGCCAGCACACCACTTGTGTGTATGCGTACCGATTTGCTAAAGCGTGCCTGATAATATCATTTACAGTTCTCCATTGGGGTCCCACAGGGATTAGAAAAGTAAATTGTCATTGCTAGAACGTGGGCATGAATAAAAATAATTGCCCTGATTTCACTGCCATAATAATCATAGTTTCTAATATAAATTATGTTAACCTTCCTCTCACAAAAGGTATTTTAATTCTTCGGTGAGAAAGAACAGGGTGACAAAGTATTATGTTTTAAAATGAAGCACTGCTCCTCAAATTCTTTCTTCTTACTTAATTTTACTGATCCTGAAAGCATTTTAAGGTTATTATCTTCCTTTTATGAAATGCAATTCACTGAGGTTTTTGTATCTGATACAAGTTTTCCCTGCTGTAACATAAATCCTCTGAAATACATGCTGTTCACATTCTGCCTACTTCTTCCAGCTTTCTGGTCATATTCCCACTCTGCAGAAGGATGGACCGCCAACTAATAAAGCATAGCAGGGAAAAGGGAGGACACGGTGAGTGGGTCACGGTGCAGAGCCCTCCTCTGCCCTAGCTGTGGGTGAGGGACCTGACCCTCTGCCTCTTAAGCAGAGCAGTTTCATTCTGTGTCAGCAGCTGTTAATTGGGGCACAGGTTTGAACTCAATGCTCATGCCCCTGGTGAATGCCCCGAGCCATTTGTCTACCCAACCTGCCACACTGCCACCTGGCAGGTTCTGAATCATCCACACAGCGAGGAGCATCTCCAGGAGGAGTGAAAAGCATTGCCATAATGCACTCAGAGCAAGAATTCAGACCTCCAGCCCCCAAGGCTAGTGGCCTGTCTGCTACGGTCCAGGGCAAGACTCTTTGCCCAGGCAGCTTTGGGGTTAATCAAGTTATTAGTTTATTTACCTTCTTTTTTTGTTGTTGTTGGGGTTTTTTGTTTTTTTAAAGAGAAAGCTACTTTCCTGACAGCAAATGTCCTGCCACTTTAGCACACCCTGGGCCTGTGTTTTTTGAAAAAAAACCATGGCTGTAGCCCTCACAGATGTGACATAGCTGTGCCCCAGCAGCTCTCGCTCTCATGTCATTGCAAAAAGTCCCTCATGCTGCACCTGTGTAAGTAACTCTGCATTGCACGTGTGTATTTACATAGTCAGTCTGAGTTTTCTGAAGTTGCTGAGGGTGCCAGAGGAGGAAGAAACGTAAACCCCACTGGGGTTGACCTTGTCTGGCTGAGACAGCCTAGCCTTCATGTGTTTTCTCAGACTGCTCCTCCCCTGCCTCCTCTCAAGCTCTTGTCTCTTCTCCCTCTCACGCCCACTGGCAGAGATGAGCTGTCGCGGCAGTGACTAATTGTGTCAGCTCAGTGGCAGGACAGCAGCTCCCTCCCCTCCTTCACCCAGCACTTTCTGGAGGAGGCACTCAAAACTGCAGGTTGTTTTTTTTTGTTTGGGCTTGCGCATGTCTACCAGAGATGCCAGGAGCCAGCTACCCCAGCACCAGTGGCCAGCAGTGTCTGAGCAGCCTGCCACACCTGGGTGTTGCTGAAGGAGGTGAAAGCACATCGCTAGCTCCTCAGGACTTATGTTTAGTCAATCTCTTACATTTTACGTCATACCTTTTTGTTGTTACCGCCTATCATGCACTTAGCATGTGTTTTTAACTGGGTAATTATTTTATCCTTACGCTAAGCACATACTCCAGCAACCATCACTAGCAGCACTGTGTGTACAGTTCATGCTACACATCTTTGAGTACTATATTTGGATGTCTTTGTCATAAAATACCACAGGTGTCTTGTGGAGGCTTCATATAGTCCTTTGATGGACTCCAGACATCCTTCTCATTGGGCTATTGCTAGTTGTTTACCAGTTGCACTCTTAACCACTCTATTATACTAATTGCAATGTTCCAATAATTAGAGTTCCTGTTTTTCAGGCCCCTGTATGCTATTATTTTAAGCTGCAAGCTATACACAGAACAGGAACAAGTACTGTTAATTTGCATTACACACTGACCAAAGGCCAACAGAGCAAACCTCCTGAGAGAGCAGGGGAGGATGTTGATGTGTGCAAGGGTGTTGGGCACTGCGGGGCAGTGCAGATTGGTAAGTTTACCTTCCCTGCAGAGACTTCCCCAGTAAAGAGAAAATGTGACCCTCAGTTCCACTTTAACCTGCAGAAACTGAGATTTCCTAAGCCATTAGCCAACTGCATCATGGATACCAGCAGTAGTGGTTTCGTCTCATCTTTAACATTTATTGTTCAAATGCAAGAAGATACTTAGTCTTTCTCACAGAAGATCTCCTGGAAAATTCTTCATCCTTATTTTTTTTTCCTTCAGTAAATTATGTCATTCATGATCAGTTACTCCATATCTGTTTTCCCATAGGAATTACTTGCAATATCATTTTATTCCTACAGAAATGCATTTATTTCCTGTAGGAATCATTTGCAATAAACACATTTTATTCTGCTGCTTTTGCCACATTGAAAAGACTGTCTCAGGCTTAGGCATTTTCCTGTCCTTGTGTGAAAATACATGATCTTGTTCAGGTTCTGAAAATACTGAAAGATCTGCTTGACACTAAATTAAGACTATTTCCTTCCAGACCACCCGCCGCAACCCCACACTGCCTCCCCACCATCCTCACCCTCTCCATTACAAGGCTTCCTACACCTTGAGTGATTATGCCAATGAAGTCAGTGGAGGAATCCTTTCTGCAGAATGAAGTCTTACTCATTAAGCAGTAATTTTTTGTTATATTTAGCGCTAGCTTTGTCACTTATCAGACTCTACAATTTACCCCTGAAAGTACCTGTCATTTCTGTGGGAGCTTCACATTGGTTGTTTATGAAATTCTGCCTGTCGTGTATGATCTACATGGGGTGCTGAGCTGGAGCCAAGACGTTTCCAGTGAAACTTTTGGGTCAGCTGGGACTGAAATCATTCCAGCTCTGGCAAATAAATAACAACATGGTAAGCAGTCTGGGAACTCCAACATAGCTGAGACAAGAAAACACCAGCCCCTAAAGCTGTCAAGGACACTGCAGTGGGGGCAGGAGCTGGGGGACATGGGGCACTCATTGGGCATAACTGCATGCAATGCCCTGCATGGGACTGCAAGAGCTGAGACATGGTCCGGACCCTCCAAACCTGGGCATTTTAGCTGGGGCTAATTGTCAGCCTGCCCAGGTGTGTGCTGATGTCTCAGTGGGATGTTGTGTAAGAAGGAAGGTGTGCACAACACATGCTGGGGCATTGCAGGGCTGGGGTTAGCAGGGAGCAAGCAGTGGGTGAAGGAGAGACAGAAGAAACTGTGCTTGCACATTGAAATCATTCCTCATAGGAGATGTCAGTTTTATAGTTACTTCACAGTCTTTAGAAATACATATTTATTCAAAAGTTCGAAAACCCAGTTAAAATAATAGTGCCTGCCTTAGTTCTTGTTCAAAGAAAATGAAATGAGAAAAGTTCGGATGGTTTTTTACGTTGAGTACACTCCCTGTTCTTGTCAAATATGCGGCATGTTTCCTACCCCTTATATCTTCTACATCATTTTCCAGTTCCTTTTAAAATACTACTCCTGCTGAAGTGCAGAGAGGTGCATCTGAATAACTCTATCATGGTAACATTCCTCAATGGCTACACAAATAGTTCCTTCTTCTCCTCCTTCTCCTGTTCTCCCAGCTTAAGTGACATTTGTTTTCATACATTGATGGATTTGAGGCCCATGTAGCACTGAGGGCTCAACTAAGGCCTAATGCTACATTTGTGCTGTTCTGAGAAACTGGGAGCAATGATTTCATGTTTCTCCTTTTTTCCACAATGGACAACACTGTAAGTGGTGGGAAGCTACTGGCCGTAAACCATTCCTCCTTGCCTGCAAAATGAGTCATGTTCCTAAGGAGGGTTTTTGCCTGGAAAAAGATGATAAAGCAAATCTTCTATGTCAGTAGAAAATCCCATGCATTTCCATTCTTATTAACCAGAGCAACTACTTATCTTTTCCCTGCAGTGCAGTTTGGACACAATATAGTCACTCTGTTGAGAGAAGACTCAATTGGTGGAATGATAGAAAGGTCACAGCAGAAAGCTGGAAACCAGTTACTAAATCCCTCTCTAAGAAAATTTATATACATCAGCACTGAGCACAGAGAAATTCCTTATTTCAAAAAGGCATTAATGTACAGAGTACCATAATAAGTACTTCATTAGTACATTGCTTTTTAGTATAACAGTTTTACAGTGTAAATGCACTTCAGAAGCAATTATCTCTTGTAATATGATCTCTGGATATAATGGAGACAGAAAAAAGTGTTTCTGTAATTAATGAAAACTTAAAATCTTCTGCATCAAAAGCCCTGTGCCTGCAGGTTTTTTCACGTGCAGCTATGTCTGTGAGGCTAACGTGTTTTTCATGTTTTCACATTCCACAGTGCAAGTTTGGCAAACGGTGCGTGGCTGCCAGCTTCCAGGGCTGAACTCCAGGACTGCCATGGCAAAGACCAGTGGCTGGGGCATCTCCCCTTTCTGTAGCTCAGGTGCTTTGCAGATCCCAGCAATACTACATGCTTCTCTGTCAGGATCTGGATGCTGGTGCAAAACCACCAATATGTTTATCCCCAACAATGCTCTTGACCAGGAAAGCCCTGATTTCAAGACCCACTCCTGCCCTTCCAGGGCACCAAAGCATCAGCATTGTGGTTTTGTCAACATGATCTTGTTATTGAACCCTTAGAGCTCCAGCAGAGCTCTAAACCTGCCATATAATTGCACGTTATATTTTAATCACCACATAACCACATCCTTTATGTACTTTTTCCTTTAGGGAAGAGGCCCTGACTGTGCTGGCAGAGAGGGCTGGTGGGTGTAAGTTTCTGTGCTTGTCTGTATACTCCAATGTGTACAGGCACTCTGATTTAAGTGATACGCTTAGCTAGCCAAGGTAAAACATGCGGGGAAACCTATGCCCTTTACGGCCAGCTAACCTAGTGTCAAGTACCCTAGCTTCATAACAACCATGTTAATAACGATTAAGACTGCTTCTGCCCTAACTTCACAGAGTTAACATGGCTGGAGAAACACGCCTCTTTTGTCCACCATGGGAAGATGTCTAGGGAAGCTGAGAACCTACTTGGACCAACTAAAATGTATATTTTTTTAAAAGGTTGTGGCTTCACCTGTGCTAAAAGGGCTAAATCACCAGCTTGGAAACACTGAATTTCTTTTTTCTGTGGGCCAGAAAAAAGGCATGAACTTTCCTTAAGTGACATAGGTAAGATTCCTAAATTTGCTTATCACCACTAATACCTTGCTAGCTAACATGTTTGTACATTCCAGTTTGGAAACACCATTCATCTCTACTGACCAGTACACAGGTCCACCAGAACTGAGAGCCGGAGCACCTGTTTGGTCAGACAACCTCTGGGTAACTTGGGTTCAGGACACACTACTTAGCAAAACAGCCACATCCACCTGTCACACAAGGTGTGCAGAGTCAACAGCTAATTTTGAGGCATTTTACCTAGGCATATACAAACTTTCTTTTCAAAAGGGTGTAAGTGGAATTGAAAATTATAAATATTTTTCTTAATAAAGTTATTGATTGGGAAGTTATTTTACACAAATAACTTTTTTACAGAATTTTACACAAAAAACAGTGCATCATGTCCCTGTTCTTGCAAAAGCACGATGTTATTCTTCAGGCTATTTTGTGGCTGAGCATTTCTTGTTGACCCAATTAGTGGCTGCAAGCACAAGGGAGGAATGCAATGGGTTCTGATGTGACAGAAGTCCACTGGAGTTGGAACAATTAGTTTTGGTCTATAAAATCCCTACAGGGAAGTTGTAGAATTCACAGTGGTCTCAGAGATACTTACTGAGGTAAATACAGGAGCACCATATATTTAGCAACGATAACACAAACTGCAGGCAAATACAGAGTAGGAAAAAACTTCGAGTTACTACAGAGGAAGAAATAAGGGGTTTGCTTGAATGTATTCTCAGTTGCTTCTCTTTGTGCAGATAAATCAGTGAATGCTTTCTGTGCTCTGGGAGGTCAGAATGTTCAGAGAAGGTCTCTAATTATCTAACTCAGAGTCTTCCCTCTATTGAGGGAGCTGACAAACAACTGCAGCAATCACATTGGAAAGTTGGACTTTGGGGAGAGAAAAAAATACGTATTCTGTCTTCTTCTGCCTCCTGGTTGGTAGAATAATACTGTGTGTCTTACAGGCATCTGCAAGACAACACGGTGGTACCCTAACATTATATCAACTGGGCATTCATCTCCTATAACAGTGTAATGATGAGGTAAAATCAGAACAGATGCCTCTTGGAGTTTTTCTGAGGGCTTCTTTGATTGCTGTACAGTCTTGCTTTCGCCACCGAGCAAAGTTCAAGGCCAGGCACTTCCTGAAGGGAAACAAATGGCTCTGACTGCCAAAGGATGCTACCTTGCCTTCCTTGTACCAAACAGATGCAAACCCTAATTACATGCACAGAACAGTTCACAGCCAATGTCTCTGTAGATATTTTCTCGCAGTGAACAGGGCTTCAAGTCCTTGGGTAGCCCAAAGGGTCAAAAGCTTCAGGCACTTCCATTACATGCTCTTTTAACTGGGAATGATTTCTAGCTGCTTGCCAGTTGCCTCCTGGGTGCTTTAGAAAGGCTTTCTTTTACAAAATGGTGCCTGCCACAAAAAGTGTCTAAGCTATAGTTTTCTAATATGATTACTGTAGTGCAGCACCATAGCATAACTCATTTGACAGGTGGGGGTTTCCTTTTTTGGTGAAGCCTTTTTGTGCTGGCATGCAAGACCTCATGAAACCCATCTGGTACTAGTACTGCAGCCGGTAATAATATCAGAGGTAAATAATAAATGAGCCAAAGCCTTCAGATTTTGCTGAGGAACATGGTATGAGTAGAAACACCGGGTAGAGCTCTCCAGTCAGGAGGTGGCTCAACAAAACCGAGGGACAACCAGGGTGTTCACATGCAGATCTGGTGCATCATAATGCACCTCCTGACACATGAAGCACTGGCATGTCTCTGTGTCCCAAACAGGTCCTTGATGGACAGAGAGGAGGAAGTCTGAGCAGAGGCAGGTGTTTCCATACTGTGCTGGTTTTGGCTGGGATAGAGTTAATTTTATCTATAGGAGCTGGTATGGGGCTGTGTTATGGATTTGTGCTGGAAACGGGGTTGATAATTCAAGGATGTTTTCATTATCGCTGAGCAGCGCTTACACAGCCCCAAGGCCTTTTCTGCCCCTCACCCCACCCTGCCAGCGAGTGGCTGGGTGTACAAGATGCTGGGGGGAGCCAGAGCCAGGACAGCTGATCCTAACTGTCCATACCGTATGGCATCATGCTCAGCAGATAAAGCTGGGGGAAGAAGAGGGAAGGTGGGGACATTCAGAGTGATGGCACTTGCCTTCCCAAGTAACTGTTAGGCGTGATGGAGCCCGGCTTCCCTGGGGATGGCTGAGCACCTGCCTGCCCATGGGGAGTGGTGAATGAATTCCCTGTTTTGCATTGTTAGCACGTGTGACTTTTGCTCTACTTATTACACTGTCTTTATCTCAACCCACGAGTTTTCTCATGTCTACCTTTCAGATTCTCTCTCCCATCCCACTGCAGGGGGAGTGAGCAAGTGTCTGGGTGGGGCTTAGTTGCCAGCTGGGGTTAAACCACAACATATAATTCTGGATGGTGTTTTTCCATTTCTCTTTTAAATATCTGGCCTTTCTAACTATATCACACTGTTAGAATTGCAATGCTTAATCTTCATAATTTCTCTTAGCTACTTATCAGCTTCTCTGACCAGTACATAGCGTAGATTTATTCTTCTCTGACTCAGTTCCTCTAATCATTGTGGGAAATTTTGTTTTGTTTTGTGTTGTGACATGGCATTCCTCTGTGCTACGGAGTCCTTCACACAGCATCCCCATGGAGTTTCTTCCCTCAGAAGCTCTAGCATCTTTCTCTCACTGTTTTGGTACTTCAGCTCTATTCTTGTTCAATTTCTTTGGTTGGTTGGTTGGTTGGTTGGTGATACTGCCGGCAGCAATGAAAGCTCTTAACAGCTTTCACATTCTTCTCAGTTATGACATTTACTGTTTGAGTTTTAAATATCTGTTGTCATTATCCATTGCACTGAGCTTATTAAATTGATCTCTATCACTGTCGCACCAACGTGTCCTAAAGCTCCTGCAATGAAAATCTCTCAATTCTTTCCTTTCAAAGTAGTTCTTTCTTTTTTAATATGAATTCATTAGAGTAATATTTCTGCTCAATGTATCTATGTTAACTTCAGCATCCTCCCTCTTTTTCTGTTCAGTAATTGCGCTACCTTCTGCACCACTGAAGGCATACACAGCGGAAAGCAGGAGGTAATGTTTCCTGTCCTGCCATCCACTCTCATTCTCAAAACTGCATCTAACGACTAATTGTGTCAGCACTCTCTGACTTTCTGTGCTCTTCCCTTAGTCTAGTTTTGTAATGAAAGTCCAGTGAGTAAATATCTCCTATAAATGTCCTGTTGTATCCTGGGCAAAATATTGTAGTCCTTACTGACTTTGCAGTTTGCACCTGCATGCAGTTTCATCCAAACAACAATGGATGCATAAAAGCATCCATTAAGATCTAGAAGTACCTGTTGCACAGATCATCCCCTGAGCACAATGATGACTTGCAAGAAATGGGATGAAATAAGGGTGAAGAGCCCTTCCACCTAGAAAGACTCCCTCTCTAGCTGTCAGGTTCTGGTTCAGCCCAGCTGTGACGCTAATTCTGGGCTCTTCTCGAGTGGTCTTTTAATGCAGATGTTCTGCTTCATGCAGTGCTGTTTTCTTTTGCCTGCTGACATACTTCTTTCACAAGGTGGGCTGATTTCTAGATGCACCATAGATTAGGGGGCTGCTGAATTTAAACACTGACCCTTAGCTTTCCTACCACCTCCACTGACGCATAATTTAGTTCCACTCATAGTGAAATTTGCAGAATTACTCTGGGTAGGAACAGAAAACCTTTCTATCAGTCACAAATCTAGCAAACAGCCTGCTTTGTTCCATTTCACTTGATGTATTTTAGTAGGAATAAACCTCACTGCAGCCAGTTTGGGGAAAATTTGTCAGTTTCTCTTGATTGTTAAAAGTTACTGCCCGAGAATCTCTATGAGTTTGAGTTATTAGATATTTTTGCTGAGGTTCAAATTATTTCTCCTCATATTATGGCAAAAATGTTAAGAATGTTACAACTGAACGTTCCACCTAACTTTCTGTGGTTCACAGGAAAAGACATATTTGGGTTTTAACTAAGTAAGTTTAATCTATGTTACATGGTATAGCCGAAAGGCAGTAAGTTAGATGTAAGGTTAACATCTGACTAATTAGAATAAAACTCCAGAGATTAGGCAGCCCTTTAGTGCTGTGATATTTCTACTCTGAAAATCTGAGTATGAATGATAACTAGAGGTTCAGTGCTGACTCTAATTATCCTTATTAAAAGGTGGCTGCACAAATCTCGAGGATGCGACAGCACAGTAAGTTGCTAATGCTTTGTGAGTAAGTGTGATGTTTGTCAGCTTCACTAACTTGAACCCCTATTATTCACTTCTTGACAATCCTTTCTCCAAACAACAATATCAGTGCACCTGAGAAAGTTTGGGAACTCTGCAGAGTTGCTCGTCTGCAGAATGATGCTTGACCAGTGCTGTCAGCTCACTGCCATCCATTCCTCCCCCACTGTATGGGTTTCAAGCTGGCAGTCACGAGGCACAAGCCACAGTGAGCCTTGGGGAAGCAATGCCACAGGAAAAGCGATGGCAATAAACCAAAGACACTGCTCAAGAACAACCCATGAGTTAAATCCGTTTTAATGAATGCACACAAAGAATACAATTAGTTCCTATATCTTGGATCTGAATAACATGTCAATTCATTAGGCAAGGCATAAACAAGTAAGTCACTGAAATAGGCTCTGTTAGTGGGGAGAAATCTCCAGCATTATTTCTGCAGCAAAGCAGTCCAAACAGAATTGCTGAAATACGTTCTGCAGATCTCCTGATCTGCTCTGATATCTGTAATCTTTATATTTGTCAACATTTTGGCACCTTCCTCCACACAAGATTAACCCTAACATTATTTATCCTCTGAATTCTTACAAAATTTAATGATTGTTTCTTTATCAACTGCTTAAAAGTAAGGATGAGCTATTATGTTTAACTATTTTAATTATATCCAGGAATCACCTCTTGAACTTGTGACAGGTCTGTGATGCTTTTCATCTTGTAGATCAAATCCTTATGGCTGGATCTGACTTTTATACCACCTTCGTTTGGGAAGATCTCTAGCTGACATCACACATTGTCCCTCTCCATTTCTTACACATACCAGATTCCCAAGTCTCAAAGTTGCAGAAACACTTCTTTTCATGTCACAGCAAACTAAAAGCTGGCTCCCTTCCCACTGTATACACAGCTATAGCACAAAGTTCAACACTTTTGTGTCCCACGGGCTTGATGCCTGTGATGCCTTGCAGCTGGAAGTGAACCCACGGTCACTGGATGGTGCACTGTGCAGCACCCTCAGATTCCAGCTGTTGGAAGCAACGTGGGAATATCAGCCTAGTGCTCTGATTTCTCATGCTGTTTAAAACTAAAGCCCAAGCCTAGATTTTGAAGGCCTACATGGTTTCGCTTGAGATGTTTTAGGGGCTGAAATTGGCAATCACAATATCCACTCTCCTGGGTTCAGGTAACAACCTTCTCCTGGTGCCTGCTCTGCAGGCAAGCCTTCTTCTTTCATGCACGAGTATCCCCATAAAACAGCTTCTGAATCCTATTTGCACAGGAGACCCAAAGTAACTGAGCAGCCTGACAGTAACTCGGCTGGCTGTGAGGCAGAGTTGCCACCCTGGGCTTTGCCATGTGCCATGACCTGGCTGTGGCTGCAGGTCCCCGTGCACTGGGAGAGCACTGTGAAGTGTGTGTATCCAAACCTCCTCACTCCGCTGTTTCCCATGTGGCTTCTGCGAAATGCATCCCTCCTCTTCAAGATGTCTGCTGTGCTTTTAGTAGAGTTAGATTTTTCTGGTTACATCTAGCAGGCTAACCGTGCATTAAACTTCACAAACAACCAGCAGCCTATAAACGCAGTTTATAAATCAATAAATAAATTCAACATGTCTTTCTTGCTACTTTAGAAGAGCTCTGGGACCACATTAGCCTGGGTGAAGCATGAAAGAGCAAACAACAAAGGTGAAAAGCAGGCTGATGTATGTAGGTGGCTAAATGGAATTAAACGTGATTATGTGACAGGGGGGTATGGGTATGAATCACAAACTGTGCTACCATTTTTAAAAAGAATGCTGCAGTGAAATAGACCATGCTATCATTTTAAATGAAATAAATGGGGCTTAACCTTGTTTCTGTCTATGAATCTTGACTGATTATAACTTTTTAAAGAAGTATTTAATTGTTAGGAATGCATTTTGCTCTGTTTTTCAGAGTGCGCTGATGATGAAGAGTATGATGAGTCACCTAATTGAACAGGGATGCTGTCATTATATAAGGAGAAAAACAGATTAAAAGTACCACCCAAATGCCAATGTGTATTCTGATTTTGATTACAGTAAATAGGCTTGTGACTATTTTATTATTTTATTTATTTCATTTAATTTTATTATTTTTAAATTTTATTTTATTTTATTAATAAAAAATCAAATTGCTTGAAAATTGGTTTAGGCTAGAATATTAGGGACATTAGTTTCAAAATAAACAAACAAAAAGCCAGGAAAAATATTCTTGCTTCTGCTGATCCACTGAAAATGTCAATGTCTTCTGGTATTTCTGGTATCTCTTCTCAGCCACTAAAGAATCTGGTATTTCCATAACACCCACTAAGAAGATGCTTGGAGAGCAAGTGGTGTTTCCAGTTCAAGTACCAGTCACTGAAGCAGTGGGTGGTTTAAAAAAATGTGGACTGCAGCCCTAAGGTGAAGATGGAGGCCAGGCAATCGCTTGCGTTGTGACTGGGTGTGCACAGACCATGGTGTTAGTGGTAAAGGCAGTGGCAAACAGCAGCCCATTATCCCTTTCATAAATTCCTGCCCAAGAATGATGTCAGAGACATTAAAAATAATGGCCTGCTCCTATCTCACAAAGTGATTTGAGTAAACGTAAAACCCTGTATTGCAACATTTCCCAGGGAGGCGGGAGGGCAAGAAAAGCTCTTTCCCCATGCAGGGACAGTGAGCGCACTGCCACAGGCACCTGGTGCAGGGACTTGTCCTTACCTGCCACCTCTTCTCCAGGCATGGACTTAGAGCTGCACTGTTAGCCTGTGGGAAGACCACCGGTCCCACCAAGGTCAACGATTTCCTCCTGTGAAACTGTGCCTGTAGAAAGCTTAGCTTGGTGTCACTTAAGCCTGACTTTCCATGTGGGACTGCAGTGCCCTGGCATTTTCCAGCTTGCTGTCTGATGCAGATGGAAAGCATCCAGAGGTTTAGGACAGACCATCCACATGGCTTAGCTTGGAGTTAGGTCTGTATAAGGTGGGCTCAGACTGCTGCCCATAGTGACCTTCCTAACCAGACCTTGCTTGGGGTGACTCCTGGCCCTCCAGCTGCAACTCCTCAGGATAAAAAAATGGTGTAAAACCCACAGGTTTTAGCCCACAATAAATTTCCTCTGCTTCCCACTCCTCAAGCCAGCACCGGCTGATTTTGTAGGGTTTTGAGGCTGCTTTACAGCCTGGTGGCACCAGGAAACTCCATGCCTTCTCAGGGCCCAGCTGAATAAGAAGTGGCACGCTGCCTGGCCAGCGGTCTAGGATCTGTGTGTCAGATGGGGTGAGCAGGCAGGGTGGGCAGGCGGGCAGATGTTGCTGGGAAAGGAGATGTCTCTTGTTTTTCACCTGCTATCCCTCTCCTCTGGCCAGTCTCTGGGCTCTGGAGGAGACCCACTGGTCTGCTGGCCCTGCTGGGTGCTCTGAGGGTGATGTGTGCTTCCCTCCCGTGGTGGTGCAGACCAAGTCCCCCCAGCCTCAGGAAGCATCTGCACTGTGAAAGATGCGAGGAAACAAAAGCAAATGGTAGACAGGGCCAGTGTGTGGGTCTAGTTTTCTGTCTCCTACAGCTTATTCTCTAGAATTTATTTTCCTTCAGATGAGTGACCCAGTCCTGCCCTTCCCCCCACAGCCCTCTCTCCCACAGGAATAAACCTCCCAGAGAGTTTCCACTTCCCAGGCTTCAGGTGGACTCCAACCTGGTCTAATATAGCTTGGGCACTTTTCTGTTAATATCTCTTCGGTCACTCCAGGACTCACGGTCCCTTGTACTTCTCATTAAGTTATATTTATATGGTACTTTTACAACGCAGCAAGTTTATAGAAAGCCACAGCTGCATAAACAGAGTCTGTTGGGACCAACTGATTGAATTTAACCAAGTTCCTCAGTCTGCTTTCAAACCAGACCATACTCGTTTACACAGACTATTGTTCACATGCCAGAAAGCAAAAGTTACCTTAAACTGGTTCATATTTAATAAACAGACAAGGAGAACATACAGGCATTCCTGTGCAAAACTGCACCCATAGCTTGATTTGTGCCTACATAGGTACTGAACCACCTGCAAGAAACATTCAGAAAAGTCATGAGCTGAAAACCATACTGAAAAGTGCACTTAGGAATCAGGAGTGTGTGCGGGTCAGGGATACATCAGTGTGAAGGCATTTGCACACAAACACTTGTGTGCAAACATACATGGTCAGGCATGCACAGGCTTTGCACAGCTCTCGTAGAGCTTGCCTTTTATATTAGCTGGGCATAATGCATAAATATCAGGATATAACTTTTATTTTAATGATAAACAGTAGCTCATTTTAGAATAAGCTTAGGTGGATCAGTTAATTAAAAATAATAGTAGATTGCCAGCTGCTAATTAGGAAATTAATTAGTCACACAGTAAAGTGTCACTTCTGCATGTGAAGGAGCCGACTTCAATGTGTCTTGGAGGAGACTGGCTCTACGCCAGCACCAGTAACTATATTCACAGAAAAAATAAACTCTGATTATTGATGAGTACTTTTCCTTTAAGTAACAGGAAGTTTGTACCCTCAACAACATAATGAACAGCAATCTCACCATAAAAGAGATCTATCCTCTCTCTTTTGCCAGAAAAGACCTTCTGTGAGCATTTAATGATCAATACTAAAAAGGAAACACATGAGAAAAGTCTTCAGGGTAAGGACAGCTAGTCCTTTGTTGATGTAAGGCGTTGGTTTAATCTACCTGTTTCTTTGGTGTAGGAAATGGTTGCATGAATCCACTGGTCTGTGGACAGTAAGTAGAACACTAAAACGGAAAACTATCAGTAAACTCCCACCCATATCATCCCAACAGCAAGCTGCATTTAACAAAAATATCAATAGCCTTAGAGTCTCCTCCTAGCAGTCTTTGCTGTTCTGCAGCTCCCCAAACTCCACGTTCATCACAGCACAATGGGGAAAGCAACCACCATGCTTGTAAGTAAGTTAAAAAGTGTGTCTGAAGATGTTCAACGTGAGCAACAGAGTGTCTTGATATGGGCACAATTTTAGGCAGCCCCAGGTTAATTTTCTAGCTAATTTTCTCACAAAAAGCCATGCTACCATAAAGGAAGTAGGTCTTAGCAGCTATGAGGTGGAAGATGCCAAATACAACCTGTGTGTGACTAGAGGTGTGTTAATTATAATACTGGGAATACAAATGCTGAAGCCCCAGGAAAACAAATGCCCTTGTGATGCTAGAGATGATATTATGTTGGATTTATGAGGTCTGACTAGGATAAAAGACAGCCCTCAGAATTCAGCTAGGCGTATATATTATTCATCTGCACCAGAAGCTCACCACCAGAACAGAGGTGAAGCTCTGCCTCTACAAGCACGAGTGCATCTAATTGTGCGGCAAGCATACATGCATGTGCAAGTGAGTACCTTGGAGGGGCTGCTGCGCCTGCCACAGTACCTGTGATCTCCTCTGGTGTGAAGTGCTGCAACTGTGTCACCACGGACAGCAAACCTAGCTTAACTTCTGTTAGAGGAGAAGGAATATCATATATAATTAAAACTGTTGAGGACAGGATTTAGGCAGGCAGAATGTAATCCTTCAGTCCAGGATTACAGATAAAAGTGATGGTTCATTCTCCATCTTCGTGAAAAGTCTCAAGGGATAGTGATGTAGCCACCACCTCCCATACCACCTCTCAGGTGAAAGCATGTGTTACAGAGCGATGTGGTGGGCGCTGAGTCAGGGCTGCATGGGAGGGAAATACAAAACTTGCTAAACCTCCAGAACTGTTTTTAAAGCACACATGCTTAACAAGCAAATGCGGTCCTGCCCTTGGATGGCACGTGTCAACTGAGACTGTGAATCCAGACATGCATCAGGACAGGTCTCTCTTATAGACGAATCTATTTAAAAGTCATGTTTAACAGATTTGAAGGGCCTACAGAAAAGTACAGTTACCACCATGATTCCAGCCATTATTAGAAGAGTGTTGCTTTTTTAATCAAATTTATGAAAATAATCTGTGAGCAAGTTTCAAAGTACCTCCATATCCTACTGCTGCTGCAGCAACTCAAAACCTTTGGCAGTCAGGCCACAAAATGTTAATCTCACCAGCGTTTTGTAACCTGGTACTGGTGTATTCCTGTGTTTTGAAGATGCAAGCATGTACTGTGAAAGCAGCAGATAATGCCACCTACCCTTCTTCTCTGTGCCAGGCATACTGTCTTGAGCAGTGGTGAGGGATTAACTCATATTTTAGTCACTAGGACAATAACAAAAGATGTTATGTCATAGCATTTCAAGTGGAGGAGGAGCAGAGAACATATCCTGTAATTTTAACTAAAGAGGAGAGATATTGTTGAGCAAAATAAAATGAATCCACTCAATGAGTAGTACTTGATGTGATATCTTCTGTGAGGCAATCATTGTGGACAAAAACAAACCAGCACACATTGTTGTAGCTGAAAGGAAATGTTTAATTCCCAAGTTGTTACGCAATGCTGGCACCAGTGTAATAGGACACACGCTGATCCCATGCCCTTTATTTGACACGTCCTCTCTTAGATCCTCCAGTAAAGGAGCAAGGGAACCTGTCTTAAAAATAACAGGAGATCAAATTTCCAGCTATCACAAGCCAGAAGCAACAGTACTGAATCGGTGAAGAGGCACAGAGATAATGCCATGGCAGGTGTGAGTTCACACTAGCCTGACATATCCCTGCCCTCCGCAGCACATCGCTCCTCACAGTGGCAGCAGGGCAGCTTGCTGCAAATCGGTTATTTTAAGATGAGCTGTTCTCCCTTCCTGGAGTGATAAAAGTTCAGGTCATCATACCTATCAGTGGGATGGCAGCAGGTTCTTGCTGTGCCAATGAGGCAAAATAGCAAACTTAGATATCAAAGTGGCTGGGTAGCAATCTTGCACCCTTTGTGCCAGGTTTGCAAAGCAGACACTGACCATATGGATGTAGTAGCAAGGTGATAGGTGGCAGCATGTTTGAAAGTTAGTGATAGAAGATTAAAACAAGGAAACATAAAGTAATAGCAGTCTCAAGGGTGGTGGGTTGCAAGTTACTTTTTGTAATTGTTTATTTTTTCATTCTGAGTTGTGACTGAGTCCTGGGAGGCTGTAGAACAGAGGTCAGAGAGTTTTCTTCCCTGAGCAGACCTCCTGCTTCTTATGGACAGCATTGTGTCTTCACAAGTATGTGTGATTTTTGGATGGTATGCCAACTTTGGATGGACAAAATCAGTGCTAAGGATCTTCTGAAATCCTTGCCAAGGTAGAAAGAGAAGTTGTGTTGGCCTCACTAATTCTGTCAGGCTCCCTTGATACCTTATGCAGGTAAAGCCATGAAATACTTCTTTTATAGTCTATCCCCAGGTGAATTCCAGGTAAAGTTGTCACTGAAGGATGATGACTCTGTGGCACTTTGTATACCTGTAAGCTCTCTGCCTAGAACCGATAGGAAAAGGAAAGAGCCTGTGTAGTCTGTAGTAAAGCCTTGGGATTAGGCTGCGGAAGACATAGACAATAGCCCTTTGTGATCACTTGGGGGTTACAGTCTCCTAACAAGTATTTCTTTAACCATGTAGGTCTCCAGTTCTGTCTCCAAAACAAGGGAGCTCCAACTGAAACTGCTGCCCAAAGCCCACGTTGCACAAGCAAGCCATCCCAAGGCAGAGAGGTGTGGGGTCTGCAGTGAGACTCCAGCAGTGCTGTGGGGAAAATACATGCCATGGTTTCATCCCTTGTGCTCCAAAGTAGTCCTTCACACTGGCAGGACTCAGGACTGTTGCTGTGCAAGACTAGTAAGGAGGTGGTGTTGCAAGTGAGTGGAATACACCTCACTCAAAAGAGAGAAGCAGCAATAGGTTTTCTTGAGGTAAAATAATAACTTGACAGAGTTAAATAAATTCGATGGAATTTAACAAAGTTTAACAGTGGTTTACCCAGGTTCAATAAGTTTGATGGCAAGGTCCACCTTATGAATTACCACATGGAAGAAACATATAAAGGAAAATTGAGTTAGAATCGAGTTAGAATGATTCATACAGAGACCAGTGATACAAAGGGTAAGGAATAGCCTTCTATTGAGTCACGACGTTCAGAGTGGACCCCTTGTTTTCTAAACTCCTGATAGAGTTTAGGTGCACCCAGCTCCAACCTTAGTCTCAGACCTGGGCAGCAGTTTAAGTCTAATGAAATTATCTATTAAAAGTTTATAATAATTAATGCCAAGAAGCTGCGAGGATTAGTAATGTTTCATTAGTATTAATTCAACATACTATCAGTCACTTACTGAGGATCTGTTGCAAGTAAGGGATCTCTCTGCCTCGGGCAGGGAAGGACCCCTTGGTCTCAGGTAAGGCATATCAGACTTTGAGAGGCGTCCTGCTCAAGGGGAGAGTCACCTGGCTTGCAGTCCACATGCAATTCAGGGTGAGATCAAATTGGGCCTGTCCTGATGGAAATATTAGTACTTGGCTGCTAGTCAATAGTATAGACAAGATAGATGTCTTCATTTTAGCTCTGGTATCTTGTTCCGTACTTTGGTTATCTTGCACCTCTGGGCTTCGAAGCCACCTTCTGAAATATTTTTCTAAGGCTCCTTTACTCCCCTGCATGCCAGCCAGGAGCTTTGCAGTTCACGGGTTCGCCACAGGGCATAGGGCCTGTTGCTCCCTAGGCTTGATGCTAACTACAAATAGAGGTCAGGTGTATCCATCACAGGTAAATCTTTACGTGCATGCTACTGGCTGGGATCAAGGCATGGACAGGCTTGCTGGCACAGTAAGCCTGGACGTGATGAAAGGAAACAGATGTTCAAAGCATGGTACACCTTGCAACGTTCAGGTACGATGGTCCATTCTCAGCACCCAGCAGAGACACAGGAAAACTGCACATATTGCAGGAATACCACAAGGTGTCTTCTCAGCTGGCAGATCAGACCTGTACAGAGCTGCCAGGTCCGCATCTTGCAAGAGCGTCATCGTGTATACAATATGTCTGGTCACACAGACGTCAAATGGCACATCCAAATAGCTCTGAATGAAGCTGGTCATACTGCTGGCGACACAGCGCTCCCATCCCCGGCTGCAGGGCAGCAGAGGTGAGGCCATGCTGCAGCCCTGCATTTTCACAACCACGTAATGTTCAGAACTTTGTTAGCTGCATGGGCAAAACCTGAGACAACAAGGACTCTACATACCTTTAAGTAGGGTTGAGCTCTCTTCCAACCATGGGCTGGCATGCCCTGCAGGGTTATCTGAGGCTACCCAGCTATTTAGCTTGCCAAGCAGATTAGCTCATAGTGTATTTCTGAATAGGTATTGCCTGAGATGATAACCAAGTGAGTCCAGATACTTTTCTCCCTTTGCTATAAAGCATTTGCATGCTTTCCAGTTCATCTGATTTTGTTAATTCTTAGGCATGACTCGTTGAACTTTTTCAGATAGCAGGATCAGTCCCACAGAGTTAAGTACATCAGCTCTTTCAATTATAGAATCATAGAATCATTTAGGTTGGAAAAGACCTTTAAGACCATCGAGTCCAACTGTTTCAACACTGTCAAGTCCACCACTAAACTATGTCCCTAAGTACCACATCTACACATCTTTTAAACATGTCCAGGGTTGGTGACTCAGCTGGTTCCCTGGGCAGCCTGTTCCAATCCTTGACAACCCTAATAGCCAAAATTTCCTAATAGCCAATCTAAACCTCCCCTGGTGCACCTTCAAGCCATTTCTTCTCATCCTGTTGATTGTTAGCTGGGAAGTGACTGACACCCACCTCTTTTAAAAGGAGCAAACCCACGACCTTCTTGTGCAACCAAAAACATATGCACCATACTTCATCCACTTGGAGCAACACGGATACAGGGCCTGGCAACTCTGCTCCTGACTTCTGTCCTTGTGACTCCTTCACCCTGCCCAAACTGCAATTTCAATAGTCCACAAATTTGTTTTAGGTTCTGTTCTCAAAGAGCCAAAGATCTGTTAGAGTACCTCTGTGATGTCTATGAGCTAGTTCTCTGTGAGCCATGGTGAGGTACAAGTTATCAAGATCAGTCTTTCAGTCATGATAAGAAAGCCAGGGAGAGTTTTCTGTGCACATTTGGGTACACTTTCTACAGAGTTTCCTCAGAGCTGGGCATTAATGCTGGTCAGAAAATATTTGGCTTCAACAGTAATGTAAATAACATTTTTGGGGGAACGAGTTCAACATTTCATGTTAGGAGTACTCCCAAATACCTCACAGAAAACATGTTTTGTGTTCTCCATCCTCCCATTCTGCCTTAGTTTATGTAGTCCTAGTAAGATTTTATCTCCTGTCATGTATCACCTCTCCCCTCCCTTTCCTCCTCTTTACACCAAGAGGACACTCAGGCCAAATGGGAACATTTGATTTGTCTGTTGAAGATGTTTTCTTCAGCTACATATTCTTCCATTGAAACTACCAGCCCTATCAAGCTTAAACATGGTTTCATACATGTTTCATACCTTAAATGGTATGTTGACCTCTGTTTTCCAGCTTAAACATGGTTTCATACATGTTTCATACCTTAAATGGTATGTTGACCTCTGTTTTCCCTGTAGGTGAATAATTTTTTTTTCCTAAAACCACATGCTAGCTAGACAAAGACAACTTTATTCCAACACGTTTCCAATGTCTTTGCTCAGGTTGATAGAAAATCATGTTAAATAAGGGATTTCTACTTATTTAAGCTCTCCTACCATGCAGGAACCCAACATCATTGTCTCCTCACTCTCTTTGTAATATAGAAATCACAGCAGAAGACATCTCCCACATATTTTTTTAAAAAATAAATTTAAAAGAAAATTAGTATGTAGTAGAACTAAGAGAAAGACAGGATCTCAGACATGCAAGAGCTTCAAGAGCTCCAGAACCCAGCTGCAGTGGAGATGCAGGCAGAGTCTCTTCCTTGAAGAGTGGCCAGTGCAGCATCTGGGCAAAGCAAAGGATGGAAGCTGGTGACTTCTGGCACCAAGTGGAAGGCTCCTGCTCTATCTGAAGGCCTGTAACTATGGCATAGATTCACCACCCTCAAGGCTGAGGATAAGCTGGGTATGCTTTCAAGAGAAGCACCTAGGGCCAACTGACCCTTAACCATGCAGTACCACCATAAGGAAGCAGCAAGTGACAGCAGTGGGCGACTCCCTGCTGCAGGGGACAGAGGCACCCACCTACCTGACTGACCAGTTGTCTACAGAAGTTCACTGCTTGCTGAGGGCCTGGATCCAGGATGCTGTGGGGAGACCACTGAGGCTTGCCTGGCCCTCTGACTAGTATTCTGCATGTGGACACCAACGATACTGCTGGGGCAACCTGGAGTTTCAAAGGTGACTGTAAAGCTCTGGACGTGCCAGTCAAGGGCATGGGGAACAAGACAGTGTTCTCAGTCCTGTCAGAGAGGGTAGAGGGTGTTGGAAGGAGGGCACAGGTACTGCCTGTCAACAGCTGCTTGCAGAGCTGGTGTCTGCAGCAAAGTTTGGTTTTGGACCATGGGATCCTGTCTGGAGAGAAGTGTCTGCTTGGGGGAGATGGGATCCACCCCACTAAGTGGGGCAAATGTATCTGCCAGGAAGATGGCTGCCTTAGTAAGGAGGAAAAAATACAATGACGATCTTTGGTCAATGGCATAATATCTATTTAAAATAATAATAATTACTATTTCTGAGAAATAAGAGAGATATTTTTTGCAGAACAGAGGGCTGAATGTTAAACTAAACACCATGAAAACCAAAGTCCACTGTTATTAAATTTGGAGAAAGCTCCCGGGATGGCACTGGCACATATACACTGGTGTGACATGGAGGACTGATGTGATCTGGTGTTTCAGAGGCTGGAACCTGAGGACCAGAAGAAATGTCCCTGGCTCCCATTCAGATGGTTGCACATGCATCTCCTGGTACCTTCCCTGGTGGGTGCCCACAGGATGGCGGGAGCCCTGCCTGGGGCGGGCACCTTCTCCCCAGGCACAGGACATTCCACCACCTGAGCAACAGGTGCCAAACCAGAGTTAGTCTCTGTGTCCTTCTCCTCCATTGTGTGGGTCCTGCACAGAGGGCTTCCATCTTGCCCAAAAAAAGCAGGAGGAGGTAGATGAATGTCCCCCCTGCAGGATACGTTTGTATTGTGGCACTCATGTTTGACAGTATCAGCCCTTAGCCTAAGGAATCTCAACAGGCAAGGAATAAAACCTCTGCTTGTGTGACAGCTCCAAACAGCCGCTCTGCCTTTTGATGAAGGGTGCTGGCAGCCAGCCCACCCAAGGACTTGCTGGCAGCTCTGGCATGTCCAGCACACTGCAGCAACGCGGTGGCTCATGCCCGCCAAGCAAGCCAATGTGCCCTGGGAGCCATGTGCCATGTCAGCTGGCACCCTTCTCCCAGCCCAGCAGGCCGAGTCCTTAATAATGAAGATGATGGCTAGTGCATGCACTGTGTTTGTTTTTGGTTTTGGTTTGTTGGGTTTTTTTGGGGGGTGGGGTGGGGTGGGGTGGGAATGGAGCAGGGAGAGGGTCAGCACTGAGCAATGGTACTTACAAATCAACATCTTTGTGAAAACACCAACCACTATGCTCAGTGTTCTCTAGCCAGCATGATGTTCTTGCCTGGCATCTCAATTCCTGCCAGGATTTCTGCTCTTTCCTGCTCCTCTGCCATGGGTACACATGCCTTTACATAAAAGAGGTAAAATTAAAAAAAAAAATAATAAAAAAAAGAGTTTACATGACAAATTATTGTTTGGTGAAATTCTGGTCTAATGATAGAAAGGAAAAGATAATGTCACAACCGATATCTAGTATTTTGCATAATATTAATAACATAGCATAATCCAAGTAATGCTATTATTACTATTAAGTGTGACTAAATAGACAGGTAAAAATAGCTTTTCTCATCTCTAGAATACATTTAGCCCAAAGTATCCCTTTTATTTAAGATTTTTAATTTTGAGTGCTGAACATGTGAGGCAGAGTTTGACAGCTAAGAGGATTGCTTGTCAGTGAAGACTGGATAATTTTTGCAGAGCTGTGGGTATGACAGAGAAGCTATT
Source organism: Falco peregrinus (assembly GCF_023634155.1). Classification (NCBI taxonomy): domain Eukaryota; kingdom Metazoa; phylum Chordata; class Aves; order Falconiformes; family Falconidae; genus Falco; species Falco peregrinus. Next base: position 22,370,363 of record NC_073739.1, read on the forward strand.
TTGCAACTTGAGTCCCCAGACCATGTGTGTGCAGTGTTTAGGGGACTGAGCCCTCCAAGCTTAAGGTTGTTACTGCCACCAAAATGCAAATGTGAAGTCATTAAGCTGCAGGAGCCCCTCAGGAGCAACAGCCCCGGGGCCCCCATTGCACAAGGGCACTGTACAAGCACGCAGCCACAACGCCACCAAAAGCAATGTGCTCAGAGGTTATCTTTGACAGTGTGAGCCCTCCCTCTCATTGTGCCTCTCCTTGCATGGTCTCCCAGGGCAAGCCAGAAAAGCCCTGCTCACTTTTGCTTGCTTTGGGAGGTATGAACTGAAAGGGTCAATTCTAGAGGGAAGAAAGGCTCAGTAGATGTGAACTGAAGCTGGTCCACTGTTTTCAACAGAACTGTGCCAGTTTGTACCAGTAGACTGGTACAATTCTCAAATTGCCTTATCCAGTTTAGCCTTGCAGGGCTGACTTTAGCAGTGTTGTTGAAATATCTGACAACAGACAGAAAAATATCTGTGTATTTTAAAATATGTGTATATATTTCTAGAAAGTGATGTCAGGAGCAGGGGGAGGGAGGGTGGAAAAGAAAGACCTAACAAAAACTCCCAGGCTTCACATTCCCTTGCCTTTTTCATGGACTTTTACTGACAACATTTATCTGATGCCATTTTTTTTTTTAAAGTGACAGTAAATTTATTACGGCCATCACATCACCACAACGGGTAATTGGTATGCTGTATGTGCTAGGGAGTGGGAAAGTGGTGAAAAAATTGTGCTACTGTGCGTAATTGTGGACTGGAGCTCAGCACACTGCTGGAGAGCTGCAGTAGGTCTGAAAATATCCAGCTCCTTCCCCTCTACTGCAGCCTTCTTCCTATTCCCCCTGCTGTTTTGGGGGTGCTTCAGGATTCTCCCAACCCTTCGGCAAACCTCTGCCTAAAAAGTAGCTTTAACATCATATCCTTCATAGCATAAACATGAAAAGCCTCTAAAACATGTGCTAAGAGGGGCAATTATTTCCTTGGCTCACAGTGGTAATTATTAGTGACTTAAACCCACTCAGCATTTTGGGTAAGCTGAGCACTGAGTATGAATTTCCAGTGCTTTCTGCAGCAGGTATGAACTTTATCCCACTGCATGTTAGTTTTATTCAGGAGAGTTATTCACACGTTGTGGCAAAGTGAAAAACCAATAAGGGCTTTTTTCCTCCTCTTTTCTGGAGATTTGTTTTTCGGTGCAGGTTAAAGTTCTCTTCCCCCAAAACCACTAGACACTGCTATTGGCTGGCTCACCCATTACTGATAGCAACAGCTATCAAAAAGTTTTCAGTCCTTCAGATTTTAAAGTTATGTCAAAGGCAGTCAGTGTAATAAGTTACTGCAATTTAGTATAAGTAGGAGCCTGTTCTGTGTATTTCATGAGCACACCATGTCTCTTCTCCCTCTCCTTTTAGTGTACAAAACCTTTTACTGAATGGGAAGTAGAAAAAAACTATTATTTAACCTTACCTGCAAGTCTCTTCCTGTATGAGGGTAAAGTTTACTCTTGCAAGGTTTTGTGCTGACTCCAGTAATGTTTATTTGTCTGGGCAAAATGCACCTAGTTCAGCAAGGTGATCAGGACTGTGTCCCTGGGTTGCTGCCTCTTTGGCTATTTGTTTTTCTACTGAGGATGAAGCTTCCAAATGTTTGAAGAACATTTTGCAAGATCGGGAGCTAGCCATTTAATTGTTATCCTTTCTTAATTTTCCCACAGTCCTGTGCAAAGTAATAGGAATTATTTTCACTTGGCCTATGGGAAAAAATGAAGGACCACCAGTACAGACCTTTCTGCATCTGGTACACTAAGAGGAATGGATTTCATCTTTATGCAGAACTTTTTGCTTTCACACTCTCTACAAAATGATAATGAGTAAGTTCAGTGCAATTGCTCTAAAGGTGGAACGTAGGCAGCCACTGTGTACTCAGTATTGTTTACGTTCAGTTGGGTAACGCAGGCTGTTTCACTGAATGGGCTAAAGCTGGCTGAAAAGCAGCACCCTCTTGTAACAAAATCTAGAATTATTGGCCTTCATGATCACTTTCGTTATTTCCTGCTGTGGGCTTCTTTCCTCAGTGCTACTGAGCTCATGTACTCCAGACTACCTGCCCCCTGGCAGTGCTGTGTGCCTGCAGGAGACAGCCTCAAGGAAGACCACCACCACCACTCTCCTTTCACACAGGCAGCCTGCTTTGCAGAGCCAAAGAAAAAGTAAGGCTTTTTCTGTTTCTAACCCAAAATTCTGCTACAAAGAAAGAGCTTCACTGCCTTCTTTATAGTATTTAGGCAGGGCTGGACGGCTCCCTGGGATTGGACCTGGACCTGGAGATGAAGATGGTGCATTCTCTACCCCATGTAGGGGCTCTAGTGTTGGCCCTAGGTGCATTCCCCAAAGCTCTGCCCTGCTCTGTGGGTTGCCAGCTAAGCCAGGACCCAGTGCCACTCAGTTGCCACACCTGGACAAAACAAACATGTCTAAGCAACAGCCTTTTCCTTTTTGTCTCCATCATGCTGAACACATCCTCTTCCTGCCCTCAGTGCAGGTACAGCCTGGTCCTCAGCAGCACCGAGACCTCCCCTATCCTGTAAATACGCTGTTGCTGAAGCTACCCTGACAAGTTTTCTTGTCATCTAAAAATAGCTGTTCCTGTACCCATGATGCTAGATGTTAGCGCAGCTTTGGGAGCCCCTCTTGCTTAGCTAGCTCCTACTTGCACAAAACCCTGCCTCCAGCTGAACATCTCTGTAAGCTCCTATTATGTGACACTTTTGGTCACAACTGTCACTGCCCTGAAACTTTCAGCACAGTGTGCTGTAAAGCAGGAAGAGGACACATACATTTTTCTTGGGTCCAGGAACACCTGTGGCAGGTTCAGTAGCGTCAGCTTACAATGCAGTAAAGCTAGCATTTCTCTCCCTGGGATGGCTGCAGTATGTCATGTCAGTGCCACCTTCAATGCCCCATTCTGCAGAAAAGAGTCCCTACTAAATAACTACAGAGTGGTTCAAAAGCCTGTAAAAGTATGGATTTCAGTGAAATCCTACAGGAATTCCCTATACATATAACTCCTGGCGTACTTGAAATATCTCAGTATGGCCCTCAAACTTGAGAAGAGATAATACCATAGAGTGGAATATGTGGTAGCTTTATTTTTGGTCTCTTTAATCACCTCTGCCTTAAATATATGTGCTGCTAAATATGAGCAGCATGTAAGGATGATGCTCAAAAGCAAGTACAGTCCTCTGAATCTGAGAATACATTTGCCTTGCTACACATCCTAATAGGGTCTCCTCTAATAACACTGAAGCTTTGGTGGAAAAGGTCAGCGAATAACCATGCAGCTCAGAAAATTCACACATCGTAATCCCAGTCCTTCAGCTTCTCTGTTCCCCATGCTGTGCACTGTTCATCTCCAGACGAACACATTACAGCTCTCCACCTCCTGTTCTCTTCCTGCTGTTCTCAAACAAGAGCAAAACAGCCTTCCTCTCGCTTAATTGAACTTGGCTCCTGTGATGCTGTGCATGCCACATTTTGTCAGAGAGTTTATAGTTATTGACATTCATTTTATTAGAAAGAAACCTTTGAAACAAAATCAATGCATTGCTCACGCGTGAAGCATGTTTTGGACAGTGGTGGTTTTGTCTGCAGCCCACACCTCTTTCCAGCTGTGAAAGCCCAGCTGGATGCTGCAGGCTCTCAAAGGACTGGTCAACGAGGAGGTGGGAGAGAGGAAGGAATAAACCTCTGCATAATAAAACACAAGATGGGGAATGTTTCTCTTCCCTTGCATGGATTGCCCACCATCTCAGTTCATGAGTCCACAGTGCAGGTGCTTGGCTTTTTATGTGGAAAGGTGAGGAAATACAGTAAGAGTGTGAGAGCACAGGTGACAGTGCTGTGCTGCAAAGGTGGCCTGCTGGCATGACAAGTGAGAAAGGCACTTCCTACCCCCCTCAGAATTCGATCCTGAATCTCAAAATATTCATGACGAGTCAGGAGATTAAATAAAGACAGTGTAGTTTTCTTTCTTTTTTATAAGAAAAAGATAAAATAAGAGTATATTTCTACTTGTCACAAATGTAAAGAAAAGCTAGAAAATGCAAGTTGAATGTTGTTCTAAAGGTCAAAAAATGAGACAGCAACTAAAAAGAGCCCAAGCTTTATTTTAATCTCCTGATATTTTTTCTAGCTAATTACATGATTCTGCTGGGTCCTGCAATTTTTAAACATCTGGGACCAGCAGTGCTCATTTGCACCAGTCACAAGGCTATGCTACTGCTCATCCCCCTCCTTTGAGCTTTGCTCAGGGGTCAGCTCCTGCGAAGCTGCTCACGTCAGAGCAGAAAGCAAGGCAACCCAGTTCACCAGCAGCCTCTGGCTCTGCTCACAGTTTCTGGGGCACCAGGTGAGGAAACACGTGGCACTTCTGTAAAACATAACATAAATTGTTTTTACAAATTAGAAACAAAAGGAGGTCCAAGGAGAATCTCCATCCTTTACTGGATGCAGCAGGGAACATTGTCACAAAGGATGAGGAAAAGGCTGAGGTACTTAATGTTTTCTTTGCCTCAGTCCTTAATAGTAAGACCATTTGTTGTCTGGGTACTCAGCCTCCTGAGATGGAAGGTGAGGATGAGGAGTAGCAGAATAAAGTCCCCGCCATCCAGGAGGAAACAGTTAGTCACCTGCTGCTCCACTTAGATGTCCACAAATCTTTGGGGCCAGATGGGATCCAAGGGTGCTGAGGGAGCTGGTGGAGGAACCCACCAAGCCACTCTCCATCATTTATCAACAGTCCTGGCAAACTGGGGAGGTACCAGAAGACTGGACTTCAGCCAGTGTGAAGCCCATCTACATGAAGGGCAGGAAGGAGGATGTGGGAAACTACAGGCATGTCAGCCTGACCTCAGTGCTGGGGAATGTTATGGAGCAGATCATCCTGAGCGCCATCACACAGCACGTGCAGGACAACCAGAGGATCAGGCCCAGCCAGCAGGGCTTTATGAAAGGCAGGTCCTGCTTGACAAACCTGATCTCCTTCTATGACAAGATGACCCACTGGATGGATGAGGGAAAGGCTGTAGATGTTATTTATTTGGATCTTAGTAAAGCCTTTGACGCTGTCTCCTACAGCATTCTCCTGGAGAAGCTGGCTGCTCATGGCTTGGATGGGTGTATTCCTTGCTGGGTAAAAAGCTGGCTGGATGGCCAAGCCCAAAGAGTGGTGGTGAATGGAGTTACATCCTGCTGGTGGCCGGTCACAAGTGGTGTTCCCCAGGGCTCAGTACTGGGGCCAGTCCTGTTACTAAATTGTATCTTTATTGATGATCTGGACAAGGACATCTAGTGCACCCTCAGTGAGTGTGCAGATGACACCAAGGTGCGGGGGAGTGCTGACCTGCCTGAGGGCAGGAGGCTCTGCAGAGGGACCTGGGCAGGCTGGAGCGATGGGCCCAGGCCAGTTGTATGAGGTTCAGCAGGGCTCAGTGCCGGGTCCTGCCCTTGGGTCACACCAGCCCCACGCAGCGCTACAGGCTGGGGCAGAGCGGCTGGAAAGGGCCTGGTGGGAAAGGGCCTGGGGGTGCTGGGTGACGGCCGGCTGGGCAGGAGCCAGCAGTGTGCCCAGGGGGCCCAGGCGGCCAGCAGCACCCTGGCCGGTGTCCCCAGCAGTGTGGCCAGCAGGACCAGGGCAGTGACCGTCCCCCTGCCCTGGGCACTGCTGAGGCCGCCCCTCGAACCCTGTGTTCAGGTCTGGGCCCCTCTCTGCAAGAGGGACATTGAGGGGCTGGAGCATGTCCAGAGATGGGCAGCAGGGCTGGGGAAGGGGCTGGAGAAGAAGTTTTATGAGAAGCGGCTGAGGGAACTGGGTTGTTTAGTCCAAAGAAAATCAGACTTGGGGGGACCTTACTGCTCTCTGCAGCTCCCTGACAGGAGGCTGTAGGCAGGTGAGGTCGGTCTCTTCTCCCAGGTAACAATCAACAGGACAAGAGGAAATGGCCTCAGATTGCACCGAGGAGGTTTAGATTGGGTGTTGGGAAAAATTTCTTCACTGACAAGAGTGGTTAAGCATTGGAACAGGCTGCCCGGTGAGGAGATGGAATCTCTGAAGGTGTTTAAAAAATGCATATGTGTGGTGCTTAGGGACATGGTTTAGTGATGGACTTGGCAGTCCTGGGTTAACAGTTGGATTTGATGATCTCAGAGGTCTTTCCCAACCAGAAAAATTCTGTGATTCTATAAGGATGATATAGAAGGAATCTTGGCTCCCTGGCTTGACCTCTCCTGCTGCCACAGAAATAGCACCTTGAAGCAGTACCAGTGCTGTGCCTTTTCACAGTGCAAAGGCACTGCAGTACCCTCCAGCAACCTCAGAGGCATTTCTGCCTGGTTTCTTCTGGGTTCCTATGGTCAACAGCTGACAGACAAGTACTTTGTAGGCTGATGGGCTACACTTCATACCAGGGTCTCACCACACCCCTCAGGCTGCACCATCAGGTGTGGCAGACTGTAGAAATGGATAAATAACATCATAGTTGAGACCAACCTTATTTCAGGGCCATTCGTGCTTTCTCCTAGCTCCAAGAAAGAAAGAGCTGATAAGATATATGGTAAGAAATAGTTTGAAACACACTGAAAATGAAGGAAATGATCTTGAATGGAGGTGAAGCCTCCTGCCATATCTATTAAAACTGTTCTGGGACACAGAAAGCCATCCCCAGGGTCTTGAAACCACTCACCTGGAGAGGAGTGCCAGAATGGTCTGGTCTCAAATGAATTCTTCTCAGCCACCTCTGGTTGACCCTGGTACTCTTCTCAGAAATGAATGATCTCTTCTCTACCACATAGTTAACATTAACAGGAGTTTCTCAGTCATTACCATTCCTTAGGTGTTAGTGTTTTAAAAGTAGAGCTTGCCAGCTTCTGTCACTGAGCGCTACACACCCAGGAGCAGACTTGGTCCCAGCACGGGCTGTCAGAGTGGATCTTCGCAACAGGTCATTGCTAAGTCATACAGTGGCTAAACCAGTCAGATCGCCTGTGGTAGCTACTAATTGTTTTTGTTTAATTTCACATTTTGGTGCAGCTGTTAAGTGTCAGTGCTGGAGCTGCTGGAGCTGGTTGCTGGACTGAGTACTGACCGGGGAAGTCGTGGCTGTGCAGTGTGGGCCTCTGTTTTATTCTTTTGCGAATAAAGCGGAACCTAGCCCAGATCAGCAAAAATCACCTATTAGACATCTCCCCCTGCCAGAGTAAGGATTCACTTTAAAGCCATTCAAATTGCAAAGGTTTATTCCATCTCCTCATAAATTGCTACAGCTCAGTAGCTGCTCAGATTTCCCTCACACTGAGGAGGTCTAGCAATTTATTGCCACAGCTTGCAAACGGAGAGTCAGACTGCCACCTTGTCATCAGGTATGGTTTGTCTGTAAGGCTACAGCTGTCCTAGGGGTATGCATGACTCCTCACAGTCTGGATGGACTGTGCACAGGGTTGCACTGCTCCAGCTCTGGTGTTAGAGAGTACTGACCCTCCTCTCACTGAAACCACTGCAAATTTTGTGCCTATATAGATACTACATTTATACTCACATCCCTTCAGGCTTGCCTTCTGCTGTCTGCTTGAGAGGAATGTACATGTATGTGTGCATATGCACAAGTATATGTATGCATTTAAACTTTGCTAGGACTGTCTAGACCCAAGGGTGGACACCTCTAGCCCTGTCTACTTCTCACCCAACAGGTGACACCACAAAAAGCCATGATGTACTTGGGCAACCTGGACTCTCAGTAGACATCATCTCTTCCCTGGACCTCAGAATCTCTCTATGGCAAATTTGAACTGTCTAGGCCAATCTCAGGCCCCGCAGAGCCCATGAGTGTGTGCATGCTGTCCTGTGTGTACAGCGAGTGCATGCTGTGGGGCAATAGCAAAGAGCGACACTTTAAAACAAGGTATGCACCTCTCTCTTACATTGATTATCATTAAGATTTTACATTTGTTCTTGTTTCCTTTTCTTGCTAATCTAAAAATAAGCTATGGAAACTAACACACAGCTTCTAGGCCCCACTTTGCCCCCTTTCCATTATGCCTAAGGGTTTGTCTGTACTTGATTATTAATTGATGTAGCAACCCTAGATAATGATACTGGCTTTATATATATATATATATATATATATATATATATAAAGCAAGCAACAGAACAAAAACTGTTATGGAGGCCTTCCTTGGCTATACAAAACAGATCAAAAGGAGCCAGTTACCTATACCAATTACCTAAAAGTTTCTTCCCATTTTTACTCATAACCTGAGTGCCCTGCTGCAGTGTAAAGCTCTAGACAGAAACATTTTTCCTAGCACTTCAGCAGTTCTAATTTCTGGCTGGCAGCAGGTAAACCGCACTGAAAACAAGAGGAGACATTTTCCTTTTCTGTTTCTTTTGAGATTACTGGATAGTATTTCAGTATTTTCACCCCAGTACATCTCATTTTTTGCCTAACCACCTAATTGCAATTTCCTTCTTATTACTAGCAAGCATGAACTAGCAACCTGCAAGAAAATATGTCCAGTCTCAAGCTGTCTGCAATCTATATCTCATCTTGAGAGATGATCCAAGTTTTTGGAGACAAACAATGGGTCTGTGATTAATCCTTGTGATTTTAATAGGCAAAAATTACACCTGCAGATGAAAACTCTGTTAAGAACTAGGGGGTTTAAGATGAGGATCTGTATGTTGCAGTGTGAGTTCCATTTTGACATTTTAGATGTTCTTACACCGGCTTATCTGAATGAGAAAATAAGTTGTTGTGTTTTGTTGGAAGAAGGGTTCGCCGGAGTCAAGAAGACGCTCAATATGAGTTACGCATCTTGCTCAACTTTATTAGTTTCTAACACTACTTGTATAGAACCGATACACATGCATATTCGTAAATCAGAAATAGAATTGGTTATTAGTCTCTAAGCGCACGCGGTTCTCACACCCCTAATTATCATGACTAAATAAGCATTCTATCCATGTAGCTAATTGTGTTGCTGTGCTTCAGCCTTGTAGTTTGTTACTCCCTATTTTCCCATACCGGTCCCTACCTTTCTTGGCCCTGCACCTGCTTTCCCAGCAGCTGTAGCTTGTTACAGCCACGGCCTGTTGGCACAACATAATTACTTGGTCTCAGGATTCAAGAGTAGCTCAAGGCTGCCTTTCTTGTTAACTTCAGCACAGCAACTTCAGTACAATTCTGGTTACAGGCCTATCCTAATACCAGGCCTGGATTGTGCAGATCTTCAGAGATTCTAAAGCCATGTTTCTGCAGCCATTCTTCTGCAGTGTTTTAACCCCATCTGGCATCTAAGCCCCACACAGGCGCTCACTTACTACCCCAACAGTGCGATTGGGTAGAGAACCAGAAGGGTAAAAGTGAGTAAACTCGTGGATTGAGATAAAAACATTTCAATACGTGAAGCAAAAGCCACACACACAAGCAAAGCAAAACAAGGAATGCATTCACCGCTTCCCATCGGCAGGCAGGTGTTCAGCCATCCCCAGGAAAGCCGGGCTCCATCGTGCGTAATGGTTACTTGGGACGACAGAAAACACAGCTCTGAACATCCTTCCTTCTTCTTGCCCCAGCTTTATCTACTGAGCATGATGTTCTAAAGTGTGGAATATTTATTTGGCCAGTTAGGGCCAGCTGTCCTGGCTGTGACTCCTCCTAACTTCTTGCGCACCTCCTCACTGGCAGAGCATGGGGAGCTGAAAAGTCCTTGACTTAACATTATTCTTATACCAAATCAAAACCACAGCATTGTACCAGTTACTGAGAAAAAAGTTAACTCTATTTCAGCCAAAACAAGGACATAAATCCCTTAAACAAATAAAACAGTATGGATAATTTGCTTTAGATTTTTACAAGACGAGTTGCCCATGTGTGTTCTCTGTTTCCCTGGCTACCAAAGATTTAATACCACAGTTAAGCCACACATACATTTTCTATTCCATTACAGCAACTGGAATATGAATGAAAAAAACCTCAAAATTGTTAAGACATGAACAAGACTGCAGGTGTAACCTCAAACAGGAGCCTCCCAGACAGGGTCAGATGGAAGCAGACAGAGGAAGCAGAAAGTTCATCATCTGCATAGGCTTCTCAGTGATGCTCTCTCTTGCTTTCCTAAGTAGGTAAGACTTGCCTGGGCAGATTCTCTTTCCTTCAGCATTCTGAAGCTGCAGTTGTTTTTGCTTTTGGCATCACCTGCTTGACAGCTCAAAATATAATGAATTAGGCCATGCACATATTTTGGACTAAAGGTCAGTCCATTTTCAAACCAGTTTTCATAAGCCCTTGCACAATCATTATTGTGTGATACAATCAGAAGCTCCATCCCCAAAGCTACCTTAGGTGTGCAGATTTACTAATCTTACAAACCAGTTCACAGACAAATTGACTCTTTCTGTTCACTCAAGCAATTATTCAGTCTCTGAATATTTGCTTAGCATTTTCTAAGTCTTTTGCAAGTCATGACTGTTTTTCCAAAAATGGACAGAGTAGTGACTAATTCCAAGTTCGTTGATAATAACAACAACTGGTTTAAATCAAAAGCTGGTTTAAACAGCCTTACAAAATCCACCAGATGACCTTTAATGGGACTTGTTTAGACTGGATGAAAGAGCAGGAAAGACCTAGAAAAACCTGGTGAGTACTTTCGAAAGAGCTCTTCCATCTTTAGGTGGTGGTTTCTTTGGGTTTAGTAAACCTAGGTGGACTTTTTCCATTAATTTGTTGAGTTAGTTTGAAAATTCAAACAACTATCATTTACAATGTCTTGCAACAAGGAGTGATACAAGTGAGTTGCGTGTTTTGCGAAGACCCACCTCCTTGTGCTCAGCTGGTACGCACGATGTTTATTTCAGTCAGTGTTCCCCAGGTTTTGTGTTGGAAAAACCCACAAAATGGTCAACTCCTACAAGTCACTCAAGACTTTACAGACCTTTGAGTTCTGCTCTTTTCCAGACTGAAGTGTCTTAAATTGTTTGAATTTTTATTGTAGGAAAGCTGTTCTCTAGCTTCATAAATCTTGCCATTCCTCTCTGTAACTTCTCGATTCTTTGACTTTTTCTGAACTGTTTCAAACCAAATGCAGTGTCCAAGATGCAGAGATATCATAGATATACATGCAGTGGCATAATGGCATTCCCTTTTTAGTCCTTTACCATTTTATGAGCAGCTCAGGTCTTCCTTCACTTCTCTGACTATTGCTGAGAACTGAGTTGATGTTTTCACTAGATGTACCTCACATTCTACAAGCCCTTTCCTTTTCTTGTTGCCAAAAAAGAGGAGAGACAGTTCCTAATTTAAGTGCCTCACTTCAGTCTGTAAATTAATGTGATGAATTAGGTATTTAAACCTTGTCTGAGAGAAACTGTAAAGAGAATTTTAGGCAGAATATAGCAGAATGTCATTATTTACTTTCAAAACCTGGCAAGACACTGAATTTTGTGCTGTTCTCTGAACACTTGTTTTCTCTTCCACCTACTAGCATCTGCACAAAGCTTTCTCTCCACTTCTTCATGTTTCTGGCTTCCTTCAGAAGGAGAGGAACATGTGTGAGCTGTGGGGTGCCAAGGCCCTGAACTGGTCACTGAATGGAGACAGCAAAATGCCATTACAGGTGACATGGGATTTTACTGAAGCGCTGAGGTGTATCTTATCTCCTTTTTCACATCAGTGGTGGTTGGTGCTTGGTGTCAACGTTTTCACTGAGGGTCCACCACTGACCCCTGCATGTCCCTTAAGCTCCATGAGAATTTCACTGACACTGGGAGATATTCCCTGGGAAGCAATCCGGCAGATCTGAAGTCACTTTTTAATGGCAACATCTGCTGGATGGGGGAAAAGGCTAGTGTGAATCAAGCCATGGTAGTGAAAGGCCCTGACAAAGCTTCTTAGCTGGATTCCCAAATGTGTTCTTGCCCATGGTGTAGGAAGGTGAGCTGGGAGGGACCTACCAGGGCAGGTTTCTTTTTTCCAAAAGGCATCAAGGGATATTACTACCCAAAGCTCGCAGGGCAGTAATATGCTAGAAAATGCATTAGAAATGGGTTTGTAACTAGGCTTTCAAACTTTATTTTGATTGGTTATACTGCAGAAGAAGTCCTAAAAAAGATGGTGGCCCCTGCTGCAATAGAAGACTGCAGGCTTGCGGTTGGAAAGGGTTCCTGCATTGGGAAGCCTTGTAAAGGCAGGATCATTAACTTCAATTCCCTCCCAGGAGGGTGGCTTCCTTCATGACTAATGCTCAGCACAGTTAAGTGGCACAGCTAGAGTTCT